>NC_079189.1:616563073-616625573 GCF_029499605.1 Hyla sarda
ACACACACACAGTACACACACATACAGTACACACACACATATACACACAGTACACATACACACAGTACACACACATATACACACCTTACACACACACATATACACAGTACACACACACACATATACACACACACACAGTACACACACATACAGTACACACACACATATACACACAGTACACACACACACATATACACACAGTACACACACACACATATACACACAGTACACACACACATATACACACAGTACACACACACACATATACACACAGTACACACACACACATATACACACAGTACACACACACACATATACACACAGTACACACACACACATATACACACAGTACACACACACACATATACACACAGTACACACACACACATATACACACAGTACACACACACACATATACACACAGTACACACACACACATATACACACAGTACACACACACACATATACACACAGTACACACACACACATATACACACAGTACACACACACATATACACACAGTACACACACACACATATACACACAGTACACACACACACATATACACACAGTACACACACACACATATACACACAGTACACACACACATATACACACAGTACACACACACACATATACACACAGTACACACACACACATATACACACAGTACACACACACACATATACACACAGTACACACACACACATATACACACAGTACACACACACACATATACACACAGTACACACACATACAGTACACACACACACTACACACACACATATACACACAGTACACACACACATATACACACAGTACACACACACACATATACACACAGTACACACACACAGTACACACACACACACACACACACACACACAGTACACACATCTTCTCCCCAAGCACAACTGCACCCTTCCCATTGAGGTGCAGCCCATCCCTACCAGGAGGCCATCGCCCGTCGTCCACCCACCTACCGGGAGGCCATCGCCCGTCGTCCACCCACCTACCGGGAGGCCCTCGCCCGTCTGCTACCCACCTACCAGGAGGTCATCACCTATCTACCTACCAGGGGACAGCACCTACCTATCGAGGGTCATTATATACCCACCATATAGCTACCATTGGGATTTTCTACTCTATTGGGGGCATAATCTCCCCCCAAAATCTCTGCCCCAGCCCTGTTCCCATGGTAACTGCCCATATTGGGGCAGATTCTTCCTATCGGCCCATTGGTTCCCATGGTAACTGCCCATATCGGGGCGGATCCTTCCTATCGGCCCATTGGTTCCCATGGTAACTGCCCATATTGGGGCTGATCCTTCCTATAACATCCCTATTGGTCCATTGGTTCCCATGGTAACTGCCCATATTGGGGCTGATCCTTCCTATAACATCCCTATTGGCCCATTGGTTGCCATGGTAACTGCCCATATTGGGGTGGATCCTTCCTATAACATTCCTATTGGTCCATTGGTTCCCATGGTAACTGCCCATATTGGGGCTGATCCTTCCTATAACATTCCTATTGGTTCCCATGGTAACTGCCCATATTGGGGCTGATCCTTCCTATTGGCCCATTGGTTCCCATGGTAACTGCCCATATTGGGGCTGATCCTTCCTATAACATTACTATTGGCCCATTGGTTCCCATGGTAACTGCCCATATTGGGGCTGATCCTTCCTATAACATTCCTATTGGCCCATTGGTTCCCATGGTAACTGCCCATATTGGGGCTGATCCTTCCTATAACATTCCTATTGGCCCATTGGTTGCCATGGTAACTGCCCATATTGGTGCTGATCCTTCCTATCATGTCTTCTCTTCCCTATAATCCAATAAAGATGATAGAAATCTAGAGGAGTCACCTCTCCGGTCAGCAGGCGGATGATCTCCAGGGTGATGTGTAATAGTCCTGTAGTCACATCAGTCCTGTCCGGGGACATCCTGGGGGCAGCGGGAGAGAGGACGGGATCAGCTGGAGGGATCTTGTCCCTTATTACTGGGGGATCTGCGGCTGATAACAGAGAGAACAAGAGACAACAGCACCGACCACCCAGCAGGACCCGCTCCGACCTGCAATGGTATCTCCAGGATAGGGAAAGGACCTGTGATGATGTCACCAAATGTCATACGTCATGAGAAGGCGGGGCTTAACAGCGGTGAGAATAGTGGTGGATAAAGGACCTGTGATCATGTGACATGAAGGGGCGGAGCTAAGCAGCAGACATAACGGTGGACAATTGACCTGTAATAATAGTCATGTGACCTTAGGGGGCGGAGCTCAGCAGTGGAGAGGATATAGGTGGATGAAGGACCTACGGTGATAACCATGTGACATGAGGGGGCGGGGCTTTGTATGGAGATGAGGAGGTGGATTCTGAGTTTTCCCTTCTATAAATTGTCAGCAACTGTGAGAGAGCTGGAGCCAGAGGGATGCTGGGAGTTGTAGTTCTCTCCTCTGATATCACATAATAACAGTCTGGACATGCTGGGAGTTGTAGTTCTCTCCTCTGATATCACATAATAACAGTCTGGACATGCTGGGAGTTGTAGTTCTCTCCTCTGATATCACATAATAACAGTCTGGACATGCTGGGAGTTGTAGTTCTCTCCTCTGATATCACATAATAACAGTCTGGACATGCTGGGAGTTGTAGTTCTCTCCTCTGATATCACATAATAACAGTCTGGACATGCTGGGAGTTGTAGTTCTCTCCTGATATCACATAATAACAGTCTGGACATGCTGGGAGTTGTAGTTCTCTCCTCTGATATCACATAATAACAGTCTGGACATGCTGGGAGTTGTAGTTCTCTCCTCTGATATCACATAATAACAGTGTGGACATGCTGGGAGTTGTAGTTATCTCCTCTGATATCACATAATAACAGTCTGGACATGCTGGGAGTTGTAGTTCTCTCCTCTGATATCACATAATAACAGTCTGGACATGCTGGGAGTTGTAGTTCTCTCCTCTGATATCACATAATAACAGTCTGGACATGCTGGGAGTTGTAGTTCCCTCCTCTGATATCACATAATAACAGTCTGGACATGCTGGGAGTTGTAGTTCCCTCCTCTGATATCACATAATAACAGTCTGGACATGCTGGGAGTTGTAGTTCTCTCCTCTGATATCACATAATAACAGTCTGGACATGCTGGGAGTTGTAGTTCTCTCCTCTGATATCACATAATAACAGTCTGGACATGCTGGGAGTTGTAGTTCTCTCCTGTGATATCACATAATAACAGTCTGGACATGCTGGGAGTTGTAGTTCTCTCCTGTGATATCACATAATAACAGTCTGGACATGCTGGGAGTTGTAGTTCTCTCCTCTGATATCACATAATAACAGTATGGACATGCTGGGAGTTGTAGTTTTGTCCTCTGATATCACATAATAACAGTCTGGACATGCTGGGGGATGTAGTTCTCTCTGATATCACATAATAACAGTCTGGACATGCTGGGAGTTGTAGTTCTCTCCTCTGATATCACATAATAACAGTCTGGACATGCTGGGAGTTGTAGTTCTCCTCTGATATCACATAATAACAGTCTGGACATGCTGGGAGTTGTAGTTCTCTCCTCTGATATCACATAATAACAGTCTGGACATGCTGGGAGTTGTAGTTCTCTCCTCTGATATCACATAATAACAGTCTGGCCATGCTGGGAGTTGTAGTTTTGTCCTCTGATATCACATAATAACAGTCTGGACATGCTGGGAGTTGTAGTTCTCTCCTCTGATATCACATAATAACAGTCTGGACATGCTGGGAGTTGTAGTTCTCTCCTCTGATATCACATGATAACAGTCTGGACATGCTGGGAGTTGTAGTTCTCTCCTCTGATATCACATAATAACAGTCTGGACATGCTGGGAGTTGTAGTTCCCTCCTCTGATATCACATAATAACAGTCTGGACATGCTGGGAGTTGTAGTTCTCTTCTCTGATATCACATAATAATAGTCTGGACATGCTGGGAGTTGTAGTTCTCTTCTCTGATATCACATAATAACAGTCTGGACATGCTGGGAGTTGTAGTTCCCTCCTCTGATATCACATAACAGTCTGGACATGCTGGAAGTTGTAGTTCTCTCCTCTGATATCACATAATAACAGTCTGGACATGCTGGGAGTTGTAGTTCTCTCCTCTGATATCACATATTAACAGTCTGGACATGCTGGGAGTTGTAGTTCCCTCCTCTGATATCACATAATAACAGTCTGGACATGCTGGGAGTTGTAGTTCTCTGATATCACATAATAACAGTCTGGACATGCTGGGAGTTGTAGTTCTCTCCTCTGATATCACATAATAACAGTCTGGACATGCTGGGAGTTGTAGTTCTCTCCTCTGATATCACATAATAACAGTCTGGACATGCTGGGAGTTGTAGTTCTCTCCTGATATCACATAATAACAGTCTGGACATGCTGGGAGTTGTAGTTCTCTCCTCTGATATCACATAATAACAGTCTGGACATGCTGGGAGTTGTAGTTCTCTCCTCTGATATCACATAATAACAGTCTGGACATGCTGGGAGTTGTAGATCTCTCCTCTGATATCACATAATAACAGTCTGGACATGCTGGGAGTTGTAGTTCTCTCCTCTGATATCACATAATAACAGTCTGGACATGCTGGGAGTTGTAGTTCTCTCCTCTGATATCACATAATAACAGTCTGGACATGCTGGGAGTTGTAGTTCTCTCCTCTGATATCACATAATAACAGTCTGGACATGCTGGGAGTTGTAGTTCTCTCCTCTGATATCACATAATAACAGTCTGGACATGCTGGGAGTTGTAGTTCCCTCCTCTGATATCACATAATAACAGTCTGGACATGCTGGGAGTTGTAGTTCCCTCCTCTGATATCACATAATAACAGTCTGGACATGCTGGGAGTTGTAGTTCTCTCCTCTGATATCACATAATAACAGTCTGGACATGCTGGGAGTTGTAGTTCTCTCCTCTGATATCACATAATAACAGTCTGGACATGCTGGGAGTTGTAGTTCTCTCCTGTGATATCACATAATAACAGTCTGGACATGCTGGGAGTTGTAGTTCTCTCCTGTGATATCACATAATAACAGTCTGGACATGCTGGGAGTTGTAGTTCTCTCCTCTGATATCACATAATAACAGTATGGACATGCTGGGAGTTGTAGTTTTGTCCTCTGATATCACATAATAACAGTCTGGACATGCTGGGAGTTGTAGTTCTCTCCTCTGATATCACATAATAACAGTCTGGACATGCTGGGAGTTGTAGTTCTCCTCTGATATCACATAATAACAGTCTGGACATGCTGGGAGTTGTAGTTCTCTCCTCTGATATCACATAATAACAGTCTGAACATGCTGGGAGTTGTAGTTCTCTCCTCTGATATCACATAATAACAGTCTGGCCATGCTGGGAGTTGTAGTTTTGTCCTCTGATATCACATAATAACAGTCTGGACATGCTGGGAGTTGTAGTTCTCTCCTCTGATATCACATAATAACAGTCTGGACATGCTGGGAGTTGTAGTTCTCTCCTCTGATATCACATGATAACAGTCTGGACATGCTGGGAGTTGTAGTTCTCTCCTCTGATATCACATAATAACAGTCTGGACATGCTGGGAGTTGTAGTTCCCTCCTCTGATATCACATAATAACAGTCTGGACATGCTGGGAGTTGTAGTTCCCTCCTCTGATATCACATAATAACAGTCTGGACATGCTGGGAGTTGTAGTTCCCTCCTCTGATATCACATAACAGTCTGGACATGCTGGAAGTTGTAGTTCTCTCCTCTGATATCACATAATAACAGTCTGGACATGCTGGGAGTTGTAGTTCTCTCCTCTGATATCACATATTAACAGTCTGGACATGCTGGGAGTTGTAGTTCTCTCCTCTGATATCACATAATAACAGTCTGGACATGCTGGGAGTTGTAGTTCTCTCCTCTGATATCACATAATAACAGTCTGGACATGCTGGGAGTTGTAGTTCTCTCCTCTGATATCACATAATAACAGTCTGGACATGCTGGGAGTTGTAGTTCTCTCCTCTGATATCACATAATAACAGTCTGGACATGCTGGGAGTTGTAGTTCTCGCCTCTGATATCACATAATAACAGTGTGGACATGCTGGGAGTTGTAGATCTCTCCTCTGATATCACATAATAACAGTGTGGACATGCTGTGAGTTGTAGTTCTCTCCTCTGATATCACATAATAACAGTCTGGACATACTGGGAGTTGTAGTTCTCTCCTGTGATATCACATAATAACAGTCTGGACATGCTGGGAGTTGTAGTTCTCTTCTCTGATATCACATAATAACAGTCTGGACATGCTGGGAGTTGTAGTTCTCTCCTCTGATATCACATAATAACAGTCTGGACATGCTGGGAGTTGTAGTTCTCTCCTCTGATATCACATAATAACAGTCTGGACATGCTGGGAGTTGTAGTTCTCTCCTCTGATATCACATAATAACAGTCTGGACATGCTGGGAGTTGTAGTTCCCTCCTCTGATATCACATAATAACAGTCTGGACATGCTGGGAGTTGTAGTTCCCTCCTCTGATATCACATAATAACAGTCTGGACATGCTGGGAGTTGTAGTTCTCTCCTCTGATATCACATAATAACAGTCTGGACATGCTGGGAGTTGTAGTTCTCGCCTCTGATATCACATAATAACAGTGTGGACATGCTGGGAGTTGTAGTTCTCTCCTCTGATATCACATAATAACAGTCTGGACATGCTGGGAGTTGTAGTTCTCTCCTCTGATATCACATAATAACAGTCTGGACATGCTGGGAGTTGTAGTTCTCTCCTCTGATATCACATAATAACAGTGTGGACATGCTGGGAGTTGTAGTTCTCTCCCCTGATATCACATAATAACAGTATGGACATGCTGGGAGTTGTAGTTCTCTCCTCTGATATCACATAATAACAGTCTGGACATGCTGGGAGTTGTAGTTCTCTCCTCTGATATCACATAATAACAGTCTGGACATGCTGGGAGTTGTAGTTCTCTCCTCTGATATCACATAATAACAGTCTGGACATGCTGGGAGTTGTAGTTCCCTCCTCTGATATCACATAATAACAGTCTGGACATGCTGGGAGTTGTAGTTCCCTCCTCTGATATCACATAATAACAGTCTGGACATGCTGGGAGTTGTAGTTCTCTCCTCTGATATCACATAATAACAGTCTGGACATGCTGGGAGTTGTAGTTCCCTCCTCTGATATCACATAACAGTCTGGACATGCTGGGAGTTGTAGTTCTCTCCTCTGATATCACATAATAACAGTCTGGACATGCTGGGAGTTGTAGTTCCCTCCTCTGATATCACATAATAACAGTCTGGACATGCTGGGAGTTGTAGTTCCCTCCTCTGATATCACATATTAACAGTCTGGACATGCTGGGAGTTGTAGTTCCCTCCTCTGATATCACATAATAACAGTCTGGACATGCTGGGAGTTGTAGTTCTCTCCTCTGATATCACATAATAACAGTCTGGACATGCTGGGAGTTGTAGTTCTCTCCTCTGATATCACATAATAACAGTCTGGACATGCTGGGAGTTGTAGTTCTCTCCTCTGATATCACATAATAACAGTCTGGACATGCTGGGAGTTGTAGTTCTCGCCTCTGATATCACATAATAACAGTGTGGACATGCTGGGAGTTGTAGTTCTCTCCTCTGATATCACATAATAACAGTCTGGACATGCTGGGAGTTGTAGTTCTCTCATCTGATATCACATAATAACAGTCTGGACATGCTGGGAGTTGTAGTTCTCTCCTCTGATATCACATAATAACAGTCTGGACATGCTGGGAGTTGTAGTTCCCTCCTCTGATATCACATAATAACAGTCTGGACATGCTGGGAGTTGTAGTTCTCTCCTCTGATATCACATAATAACAGTCTGGACATGCTGGGAGTTGTAGTTCTCTCCTCTGATATCACATAATAACAGTCTGGACATGCTGGGAGTTGTAGTTCTCTCCTCTGATATCACATAATAACAGTGTGGACATGCTGGGAGTTGTAGTTCTCTCCCCTGATATCACATAATAACAGTATGGACATGCTGGGAGTTGTAGTTCTCTCCTCTGATATCACATAATAACAGTCTGGACATGCTGGGAGTTGTAGTTCTCGCCTCTGATATCACATAATAACAGTGTGGACATGCTGGGGGTTGTAGTTCTCTGATATCACATAATAACAGTCTGGACATGCTGGGAGTTGTAGTTCTCTCCCCTGATATCACATAATAACAGTCTGGACATGCTGGGAGTTGTAGTTCTCTCCTCTAATATCACATAATAACAGTCTGGACATGCTGGGAGTCGTAGTTCTCGCCTCTGATATCACATAATAACAGTGTGGACATGCTGGGAGTTGTAGTTCTCTCCCCTGATATCACATAATAACAGTATGGACATGCTGGGAGTTGTAGTTCTCTCCTCTGATATCACATAATAACAGTCTGGACATGCTGGGAGTTGTAGTTCTCGCCTCTGATATCACATAATAACAGTGTGGACATGCTGGGAGTTGTAGTTCTCTGATATCACATAATAACAGTCTGGACATGCTGGGAGTTGTAGTTCTCTCCCCTGATATCACATAATAACAGTCTGGACATGCTGGGAGTTGTAGTTCTCTCCTCTGATATCACATAATAACAGTCTGGACATGCTGGGAGTTGTAGTTCTCGTCTCTGATATCACATAATAACAGTCTGGACATGCTGGGAGTTGTAGTTCTCTCCCCTGATATCACATAATAACAGTATGGACATGCTGGGAGTTGTAGTTCTCTCCTCTGATATCACATAATAACAGTCTGGACATGCTGGGAGTTGTAGTTCCCTCCTCTGATATCACATAATAACAGTGTGGACATGCTGGGAGTTGTAGTTCTCTGATATCACATAATAACAGTCTGGACATGCTGGGAGTTGTAGTTCTCCTCTGATATCACATAATAACAGTCTGGACATGCTGGGAGTTGTAGTTCTCTCCTCTGATATCACATAATAACAGTCTGGACATGCTGGGAGTTGTAGTTCTCTCTTCTGATATCACATAATAACAGTCTGGACATGCTGGGAGTTGTAGTTCTCTCCTCTGATATCACATAATAACAGTCTGGACATGCTGGGAGTTGTAGTTCTCTCCTCTGATATCACATAATAACAGTCTGGACATGCTGGGAGTTGTAGTTCTCTCCTCTGATAATAACAGCCTGAACATGCTGGGAGTTGTAGTTCTCTTCTCTGATATCACATAATAACAGTCTGGACATGCTGGGAGTTGTAGTTCTCTCCTCTGATATCACATAACAGTCTGGACATGCTGGGAGTTGTAGTTCTCTCCTCTGATATCACATAATAACAGTCTGGACATGCTGGGAGTTGTAGTTCTCTCATCTGATATCACATAACAGTCTGGACATGCTGGGAGTTGTAGTTCTCTCCTCTGATATCACATAATAACAGTCTGGACATGCTGGGAGTTGTAGTTCTCTCATCTGATATCACATAATAACAGTGTGGACATGCTGGGAGTTGTAGTTCTCTCCCCTGATATCACATAATAACAGTATGGACATGCTGGGAGTTGTAGTTCTCTCCTCTGATATCACATAATAACAGTCTGGACATGCTGGGAGTTGTAGTTCTCTCCTCTGATATCACATAATAACAGTCTGGACATGCTGGGAGTTGTAGTTCTCTCCTCTGATATCACATAATAACAGTCTGGACATGCTGGGAGTTGTAGTTCCCTCCTCTGATATCACATAATAACAGTCTGGACATGCTGGGAGTTGTAGTTCCCTCCTCTGATATCACATAATAACAGTCTGGACATGCTGGGAGTTGTAGTTCTCTCCCCTGATATCACATAATAACAGTATGGACATGCTGGGAGTTGTAGTTCTCTCCTCTGATATCACATAATAACAGTCTGGACATGCTGGGAGTTGTAGTTCTCTCCTCTGATATCACATAATAACAGTCTGGACATGCTGGGAGTTGTAGTTCTCTCCTCTGATATCACATAATAACAGTCTGGACATGCTGGGAGTTGTAGTTCCCTCCTCTGATATCACATAATAACAGTCTGGACATGCTGGGAGTTGTAGTTCCCTCCTCTGATATCACATAATAACAGTCTGGACATGCTGGGAGTTGTAGTTCCCTCCTCTGATATCACATAACAGTCTGGACATGCTGGGAGTTGTAGTTCTCTCCTCTGATATCACATAATAACAGTCTGGACATGCTGGGAGTTGTAGTTCCCTCCTCTGATATCACATAATAACAGTCTGGACATGCTGGGAGTTGTAGTTCTCTCCTCTGATATCACATAACAGTCTGGACATGCTGGGAGTTGTAGTTCTCTCCTCTGATATCACATAACAGTCTGGACATGCTGGGAGTTGTAGTTCTCTCCTCTGATATCACATAATAACAGTCTGGACATGCTGGGAGTTGTAGTTCTCGCCTCTGATATCACATAATAACAGTGTGGACATGCTGGGAGTTGTAGTTCTCTCCTCTGATATCACATAATAACAGTCTGGACATGCTGGGAGTTGTAGTTCTCTCCTCTGATATCACATAATAACAGTCTGGACATGCTGGGAGTTGTAGTTCTCTCCTCTGATATCACATAATAACAGTCTGGACATGCTGGGAGTTGTAGTTCTCTCCTCTGATATCACATAATAACAGTCTGGACATGCTGGGAGTTGTAGTTCTCTCCTCTGATATCACATAATAACAGTCTGGACATGCTGGGAGTTGTAGTTCTCGCCTCTGATATCACATAATAACAGTGTGGACATGCTGGGGGTTGTAGTTCTCTGATATCACATAATAACAGTCTGGACATGCTGGGAGTTGTAGTTCTCTCCCCTGATATCACATAATAACAGTCTGGACATGCTGGGAGTTGTAGTTCTCTCCTCTAATATCACATAATAACAGTCTGGACATGCTGGGAGTTGTAGTTCTCGCCTCTGATATCACATAATAACAGTGTGGACATGCTGGGAGTTGTAGTTCTCTCCCCTGATATCACATAATAACAGTATGGACATGCTGGGAGTTGTAGTTCTCTCCTCTGATATCACATAATAACAGTCTGGACATGCTGGGAGTTGTAGTTCTCGCCTCTGATATCACATAATAACAGTGTGGACATGCTGGGAGTTGTAGTTCTCTGATATCACATAATAACAGTGTGGACATGCTGGGAGTTGTAGTTCTCTGATATCACATAATAACAGTCTGGACATGCTGGGAGTTGTAGTTCTCTCCCCTGATATCACATAATAACAGTCTGGACATGCTGGGAGTTGTAGTTCTCTCCTCTGATATCACATAATAACAGTCTGGACATGCTGGGAGTTGTAGTTCTCTCCTCTGATATCACATAATAACAGTCTGGACATGCTGGGAGTTGTAGTTCTCGTCTCTGATATCACATAATAACAGTCTGGACATGCTGGGAGTTGTAGTTCTCTCCTCTGATATCACATAATAACAGTGTGGACATGCTGGGAGTTGTAGTTCTCTGATATCACATAATAACAGTCTGGACATGCTGGGAGTTGTAGTTCTCTCCCCTGATATCACATAATAACAGTCTGGACATGCTGGGAGTTGTAGTTCTCTCCTCTGATATCACATAATAACAGTCTGGACATGCTGGGAGTTGTAGTTCTCTCCTCTGATAATAACAGTCTGAACATGCTGGGAGTTGTAGTTCTCTTCTCTGATATCACATAATAACAGTCTGGACATGCTGGGAGTCGTAGTTCTCTCCTCTGATATCACATAACAGTCTGGACATGCTGGGAGTTGTAGTTCTCTCCTCTGATATCACATAATAACAGTCTGGACATGCTGGGAGTTCTAGTTCTCTCCTTTGATATCACATAATAACAGTCTGGACATGCTGGGAGTTGTAGTTCTCTCCTCTGATATCACATAATAACAGTCTGGAAATGCTGGGAGTTGTAGTTCTCTCCTCTGATATCACATAATAACAGTCTGGACATGCTGGGAGTTGTAGTTCTCTCCCCTGATATTACATAATAACAGTCTGGACATGCTGGGAGTTGTAGTTCTCTCCTCTGATATCACATAATAACAGTCTGGACATGCTGGGAGTTGTAGTTCTCGCCTCTGATATCACATAATAACAGTGTGGACATGCTTGGAGTTGTAGTTCTCTCCCCTGATATCACATAATAACAGTCTGGACATGCTGGGAGTTGTAGTTCTCTCTGATATCACATAATAACAGTCTGGACATGCTGGGAGTTGTAGTTCTCTCCTCTGATATCACATAACAGTCTGGACATGCTGGGAGTTGTAGTTCTCTCCTCCGATATCACATAATAACAGTCTAGACATGCTGGGAGTTGTAGTTCTCTTCTCTGATATCACATAATAACAGTCTGGACATGCTGGGAGTTGTAGTTCTCTCCTCTGATATCACATAATAACAGTCTGGACATGCTGGGAGTTGTAGTTCTCTCCTCTGATATCACATAATAACAGTCTGGACATGCTGGGAGTTGTAGTTCTCTCCCCTGATATCACATAATAACAGTCTGGACATGCTGGGAGTTGTAGTTCTCTCCTCTGATATCACATAATAACAGTCTAAACATGCTGGGAGTTGTAGTTCTCTCCCCTGATATCACATAATAGCAGTATGGACATGCTGGGAGTTGTAGTTCTCTCCTCTGATATCACATGATAACAGTCTGGACATGCTGGGAGTTGTAGTTCTCTCCTCTGATATCACATAATAACAGTGTGGACATGCTGGGAGTTGTAGTTCTCTCCTCTGATATCACATAATAACAGTCTGGACATGCTGGGAGTTGTAGTTCTCTGATATCACATAATAACAGTCTGGACATGCTGGGAGTTGTAGTTCTCTCCTATGATATCACATAATAACAGTCTGGACATGCTGGGAGTTGTAGTTGTCTCCTCTGATATCACATAATAACAGTCTGGACATGCTGGGAGTTGTAGTTCTCTCCTCTGATATCACATAATAACAGTCTGGACATGCTGGGAGTTGTAGTTCTCTCCTCTGATATCACATAATAACAGTCTGGACATGCTGGGAGTTGTAGTTCTCTCCTCTGATATCACATAATAACAGTCTGGACATGCTGGGAGTTGTAGTTCTCTCCTCTGATAATAACAGTCTGAACATGCTGGGAGTTGTAGTTCTCTCCTCTGATATCACATAATAACAGTCTGGACATGCTGGGAGTTGTAGTTCTCTCCTCTGATATCACATAATAACAGTCTGGACATGCTGGGAGTTGTAGTTCTCTCCTCTGATATCACACAATAACAGTCTCGACATGCTGGGAGTTGTAGTTCTCTCCTCTGATATCACATAACAGTCTGGACATGCTGGGAGTTGTAGTTCTCTCCTCTGATATCACATAATAACAGTCTGGACATGCTGGGAGTTGTAGTTCTCTCCTCTGATATCACATGATAACAGTCTGGACATGCTGGGAGTTGTAGTTCTCCCCTCTGATATCACATAATAACAGTCTGGACATGCTGGGAGTTGTAGTTCTCTCTTCTGATATCACATAATAACAGTCTGGACATGCTGGGAGTTGTAGTTCTCTCTTCTGATATCACATAATAACAGTCTGGACATGCTGGGAGTTGTAGTTCTCTCCTCTGATATCACATAATAACAGTCTGGACATGCTGGGAGTTGTAGTTCTCTCCTCTGATATCACATAACAGTCTGGACATGCTGGGAGTTGTAGTTCTCTCCTCTGATATCACATAACAGTCTGGACATGCTGGGAGTTGTAGTTCTCTCCTCTGATATCACATAATAACAGTCTGGACATGCTGGGAGTTGTAGTTCTCTCTTCTGATATCACATAATAACAGTCTGGACATGGTGGGAGTTGTAGTTCTCTCCTCTGATATCACATAATAACAGTCTGGACATGCTGGGAGTTGTAGTTCTCTCCTCTGATATCACATAATAACAGTCTGGACATGCTGGGAGTTGTAGTTCTCTCCTCTGATAATAACAGTCTGAACATGCTGGGAGTTGTAGTTCTCTCCTCTGATATCACATAATAACAGTCTGGACATGCTGGGAGTTGTAGTTCTCTCCTCTGATATCACATAATAACAGTCTGGACATGCTGGGAGTTGTAGTTCTCTCCTCTGATATCACACAATAACAGTCTCGACATGCTGGGAGTTGTAGTTCTCTCCTCTGATATCACATAACAGTCTGGACATGCTGGGAGTTGTAGTTCTCTCCTCTGATATCACATAATAACAGTCTGGACATGCTGGGAGTTGTAGTTCTCTCCTCTGATATCACATGATAACAGTCTGGACATGCTGGGAGTTGTAGTTCTCTCCTCTGATATCACATAATAACAGTGTGGACATGCTGGGAGTTGTAGTTCTCTCCTCTGATATCACATAATAACAGTCTGGACATGCTGGGAGTTGTAGTTCTCTGATATCACATAATAACAGTCTGGACATGCTGGGAGTTGTAGTTCTCTCCTATGATATCACATAATAACAGTCTGGACATGCTGGGAGTTGTAGTTCTCTCCTCTGATATCACATAATAACAGTCTGGACATGCTGGGAGTTGTAGTTCTCTCCTCTGATATCACATAATAACAGTCTGGACATGCTGGGAGTTGTAGTTCTCTCCTCTGATATCACATAATAACAGTCTGGACATGCTGGGAGTTGTAGTTCTCTCCTCTGATATCACATAATAACAGTCTGGACATGCTGGGAGTTGTAGTTCTCTCCTCTGATAATAACAGTCTGAACATGCTGGGAGTTGTAGTTCTCTCCTCTGATATCACATAATAACAGTCTGGACATGCTGGGAGTTGTAGTTCTCTCCTCTGATATCACATAATAACAGTCTGGACATGCTGGGAGTTGTAGTTCTCTCCTCTGATATCACACAATAACAGTCTCGACATGCTGGGAGTTGTAGTTCTCTCCTCTGATATCACATAACAGTCTGGACATGCTGGGAGTTGTAGTTCTCTCCTCTGATATCACATAATAACAGTCTGGACATGCTGGGAGTTGTAGTTCTCTCCTCTGATATCACATGATAACAGTCTGGACATGCTGGGAGTTGTAGTTCTCTCCTCTGATATCACATAATAACAGTCTGGACATGCTGGGAGTTGTAGTTCTCCCCTCTGATATCACATAATAACAGTCTGGACATGCTGGGAGTTGTAGTTCTCTCTTCTGATATCACATAATAACAGTCTGGACATGCTGGGAGTTGTAGTTCTCTCTTCTGATATCACATAATAACAGTCTGGACATGCTGGGAGTTGTAGTTCTCTCCTCTGATATCACATAATAACAGTCTGGACATGCTGGGAGTTGTAGTTCTCTCCTCTGATATCACATAACAGTCTGGACATGCTGGGAGTTGTAGTTCTCTCCTCTGATATCACATAACAGTCTGGACATGCTGGGAGTTGTAGTTCTCTCCTCTGATATCACATAATAACAGTCTGGACATGCTGGGAGTTGTAGTTCTCTCTTCTGATATCACATAATAACAGTCTGGACATGGTGGGAGTTGTAGTTCTCTCCTCTGATATCACATAATAACAGTCTGGACATGCTGGGAGTTGTAGTTCTCTCTTCTGATATCACATAATAACAGTCTGGACATGCTGGGAGTTGTAGTTCGCTCCTCTGATATCACATAATAACAGTCTGGACATGCTGGGAGTTGTAGTTCTCTCCTCTGATATCACATAATAACAGCCTGGACATGCTGGGAGTTGTAGTTCTCTCCTCTGATATCACATAATAACAGTCTGGACATGCTGGGAGTTGTAGTTCTCTCCTCTGATATCACATAATAACAGTCTGGACATGCTGGGAGTTGTAGTTATCTCCTCTGATATCACATAATAACAGTCTGGACATGCTGGGAGTTGTAGTTCTCTCCTCTGATATCACATAATAACAGTCTGGACATGCTGGGAGTTGTAGTTCTCTCCTGATATCACATAATAACAGTCTGGACATGCTGGAAGTTGTAGTTCTCTCCTCTGATATCACATAATAACAGTCTGGACATGCTGGGAGTTGTAGTTCTCTCCTCTGATATCACATAACAGTCTGGGCATGCTGGGAGTTGTAGTTCTGTCCTGTGATATCACATAATAACAGTCTGGACATGCTGGGAGTTGTAGTTCTCTCCTCTGATATCACATAATAACAGTCTGGACATGCTGGGAGTTGTAGTTCTCTCCTCTGATATCACATAGTCAGGACATGCTGGGAGTTGTAGTTCTCTCCTCTGATATCACATAATAACAGTCTGGACATGCTGGGAGTTGTAGTTCTCTCCTCTGATATCACATAATAACAGTCGGCACATGCTGGGAGTTGTAGTTCTCTCCCCTGATATCACATAATAACAGTCTGGACATGCTGGGAGTTGTAGTTCTCTCCTCTGATATCACATAACAGTCTGGACATGCTGGGAGTTGTAGTTCTCTCCTCTGATATCACATAATAACAGTCTGGACATGCTGGGAGTTGTAGTTCTCTCCTGATATCACATAATAACAGTCTGGACATGCTGGAAGTTGTAGTTCTCTCCTCTGATATCACATAATAACAGTCTGGACATGCTGGGAGTTGTAGTTCTCTCCTCTGATATCACATAACAGTCTGGGCATGCTGGGAGTTGTAGTTCTGTCCTGTGATATCACATAATAACAGTCTGGACATGCTGGGAGTTGTAGTTCTCTCCTCTGATATCACATAATAACAGTCTGGACATGCTGGGAGTTGTAGTTCTCTCCTCTGATATCACATAGTCAGGACATGCTGGGAGTTGTAGTTCTCTCCTCTGATATCACATAATAACAGTCTGGACATGCTGGGAGTTGTAGTTCTCTCCTCTGATATCACATAATAACAGTCGGCACATGCTGGGAGTTGTAGTTCTCTCCCCTGATATCACATAATAACAGTCTGGACATGCTGGGAGTTGTAGTTCTCTCCTCTGATATCACATAACAGTCTGGACATGCTGGGAGTTGTAGTTCTCTCCTCTGATATCACATAATAACAGTCTGGACATGCTGGGAGTTGTAGTTCTCTCCTCTGATATCACATAATAACAGTCTGGACATGCTGGGAGATGTAGTTCTCTCCTCTGATATCACATAATAACAGTCTGGACATGCTGGGAGTTGTAGTTCTCTCCTCTGATATCACATAATAACAGTCTGGACATGCTGGGAGTTGTAGTTCTCTCTGATATCACATAATAACAGTCTGGACATGCTGGGAGTTGTAGTTCTCCTCTGATATCACATAATAACAGTCTGGACATGCTGGGAGTTGTAGTTCTCTCCTCTGATATCACATAATAACAGTCTGGACATGCTGGGAGTTGTAGTTCTCTCCTCTGATATCACACAATAACAGTCTCGACATGCTGGGAGTTGTAGTTCTCTCCTCTGATTATCACATAATAACAGTCTGGACATGCTGGGAGTTGTAGTTCTCTCCTCTGATATCACATAATAACAGTCTGGACATGCTGGGAGTTGTAGTTCTCTCCTCTGATATCACATAATAACAGTCTGGACATGCTGGGAGTTGTAGTTCTCTCCTCTGATATCACATAATAACAGTCTGGACATGCTGGGAGTTGTAGTTCTCTCCTCTGATATCACATAATAACAGTCTGGACATGCTGGGAGTTGTAGTTCTCTCCTCTGATATCACATAATAACAGTCTGGACATGCTGGGAGTTGTAGTTCTCTCCTCTGATATCACATAACAGTCTGGACATGCTGGGAGTTGTAGTTCTCTCCTGATATCACATAATAACAGTCTGGACATGCTGGGAGTTGTAGTTCCCTCCTCTGATATCACATAATAACAGTCTGGACATGCTGGGAGTTGTAGTTCTCTTCTCTGATATCACATAATAACAGTCTGGACATGCTGGGAGTTGTAGTTCTCTCCTCTGATATCACATAATAACAGTCTGGACATGCTGGGAGTTGTAGTTCTCTCTGATATCACATAATAACAGTCTGGACATGCTGGGAGTTGTAGTTCTCTCCCCTGATATCACATAATAACAGTATGGACATGCTGGGAGTTGTAGTTCTCTCCTCTGATATCACATAATAACAGTCTGGACATGCTGGGAGTTGTAGTTCTCTGCTCTATCACATAACTCTGGACATGCTGGGAGTTGTAGTTCTCTCCTCTGATATCACATAATAACAGTCTGGACATGCTGGGAGTTGTAGTTCTCCCCTCAGGCTGTTCTGTGTGATGATGGGGATTGTTGTGTCTGTAGATGACGGACATCATGTGATCTCTGCTCTGTGGATGAGAACACCTACTCTCATCATCTCTTGTACTGTGGGGTGTAGTCTCTCCAGTGATTCTCCCCCTCATTATTACAGTAATGGATCGGTCTGATCTCCGCCCACAGTCACATGACCCCCTGAAGACACCGCAGGGAAATTTGTTTTATCTTCACCTGTGATCAGGATATAAAGGAGACGCCACATTTGCCGCCTCCTCCTCCTGTTCTGCACCTGAAGAGGAAACAACTCCCAGCAGGTGATAAAGGGAGCGGTCATCACTGTCATGGAGCCTGAACCAGGAGTCATGGGGGCGGTCACTGCTGTCTTCTCCCTGAACCAGGAGTCATGGGGGTGGTCCCTGCTGTCTTCACCCTTAACCAGGAGTAATGGAGGCGGTCCCTGCTGTCTTCTCCCTGAACCAGGAGTCATGGGGGTGGTCCCTGCTGTCTTCACCCTTAATCAGGAGTCATGGAGGCGGTCCCTGCTGTCTTCTCCCTGAACCAGGAGTCATGGGGGCGGTCCCTGCTGACTTCTCCCTGAAATAGGAGTCATGGGGGCGGTCCCTGCTGTCTTCTTCCTGAACTAGGAGTCATGGGGGTGGTCCCTGCTGTCTTCTCCCTGAATCAGGAATCATGGGGGCGGTCCTTGCTGTCTTCTCCCTGAACTATGAGTCATGGGGGCGGTCCCTGCTGTCTTCTCTCTGAACTATGAGTCATGGGAGTGGTCCCTGCTGTCTTCTCCCTGAACCAGGAGTCATGGAGGCGATCCCTGCTGTCTTCTCCCTGACCCAGGAGTCATGGGGGTGGCCCCTGCTGTCTTCTCCCTGAACTAGGAGTCATGGGGGCGGTTCCTGCTGTCTTCTCCCTGAACTAGGCATCATGGGGGCGGTCCCTGCTGTCTTCTCCCTGAAGTAGGAGTCATGGAGGCGGTCCCTGCTGTCTTCTCCCTGAACCAGGAGTCATGGGGGCGGTCCCTGCTGACTTCTCCCTGAACTAGGAGTCATGGGGGCGGTCCCTGCTGTCTTCTTCCTGAACTAGGAGTCATGGGGGTGGTCCCTGCTGTCTTCTCCCTGAATCAGGGATCATGGGGGTGGTCCCTGCTGTCTTCTCCCTGAACCAGGAATCATGGGGGCGGTACCTGCTGTCTTCTCTCTGAACTATGAGTCATGGGAGTGGTCCCTGCTGTCTTCTCCCTGAACCAGGAGTCATGGAGGCGATCCCTGCTGTCTTCTCCCTGACCCAGGAGTCATGGGGGTGGCCCCTGCTGTCTTCTCCCTGAACTAGGAGTCATGGGGGCGGTTCCTGCTGTCTTCTCCCTGAACTAGGCGTCATGGGGGCGGTCCCTGCTGTCTTCTCCCTGAAGTAGGAGTCATGGGGGTGGTCCCTGCTGTCTTCTCCCTGAACTAGGAGTCATGGGGGCGGTCCATGCTGTCTTCTCCCTGAACTATGAGTCATGGGGGCGGTCCCTGCTGTCTTCTCGCTGAACTGAGTCATGGGAGCGGTCCCTGCTGTCTTCTCCCTGAACTTGGAGTCATGGGGGCGGTTCCTGCTGTCTTCTCGCTGAACTGAGTCATGGGAGCGGTCCCTGCTGTCTTCTCCCTGAACTAGGAGTCATGGGGGCGGTCCCTGCTGTCTTCCCGCTGAACTATGAGTCATGGGGGTGGTCCCTGCTGTCTTCCCGCTGAACTATGAGTCATGGGGGCGGTCCCTGCTGTCTTCTCCCTGAACTATGAGTCATGGGGGGGCGGTCCCTGCTGTCTTCTCCCTGAACTAGGCGTCATGGGGGCGGTCCCTGCTGTCCTCTCCCTGAACTAGGAGTCATGGGGGCAGTCAATGCTGTCTTCTCCCTGAACTATGAGTCATGGGGGCGGTCCCTGCTGTCTTCTCCCTGACCCAGGAGTCATGGGGGTGGTCCCTGCTGGCTTCTCCCTGACCCAGGAGTCATGGGGGTGGTCCCTGCTGGCTTCTCCCTGACCCAGGAGTCATGGGGGTGGTCCCTGCTGGCTTCTCCCTGACCCAGGAGTCATGGGGGTAGTCCCTGCTGGCTTCTCCCTGACCCAGGAGTCATGGGGGTGGTCCCTGCTGGCTTCTCCCTGACCCAGGAGTCATGGGGGTGGTCCCTGTATTCTTTATCCAGCCCATTAGCCTTGTCTCTCTACCACGATCCGCTGGGCCCGCCCACAGTGGGTGGTGGACATCCCAACTTTAAAAAGCCTCTTTAGGTAACTGCACCGCTCTTCCTCTACAGGTTTCGATAAATCTTCCTCAGTGTTTTCGTCCACGTTTATCTCCATTATGTTCTATATGAGGCGTCTTTCCGGTTAGGTTCATGGTGACAATTCAGCTTCTACAAAATAAACCTACCCCCACTATTCTTTTATCCCCCCCATGGATCCCAGTCAGTGACCCCAGATAAGTTAATTTGGGTGTTTGGCAAATCAGAGTTAATCTAATCCCAGATAACAGACACTTTTTAAAAATATTTATTGATTTATTTGTTTTTATAAACACCTCCTACAGGTCGGAACATAAAGATGTTTTTTTTTTCTCTATAAAAATAAAAAGTTTAGCTTTATTAATTTCCCACATTCTGTACAATTAACATTTCCCACATTCTGTATATGAAAATAGCTCCTCCCATATATACCCAAACCTATTTTTTTCTGCAAAACCGTTCACACATTTCGAGCCCGAATACGATTTCTCTTTCCACATTCTGAGCATGGAACGGCTTCTCTCCTGTGTGATATATATTACAGTTGTAATTTTACCTATAAAACATTTTTCACATTCTGATCATCAATATTGATTCTCTCCTGTGTCAATTCTCTGATGTTTAACAACATTTGGTTTATCTGTAAAGCATTTTCCACATTCAGATCAGGAGAATGATTTCTATCCTGTGTGAATTCTCTGATGTATTACAAGGCTTAATTTCTTCGTATAGCACTTTCCACATTCTGAACATGAATATGGCTTCTCCCCTGTGTGACTTTTTCTATGTGCACCAAGGCTTGATTTATCTGTAAAGCATTTCCCACATTCTGGACAGGAGAATGGCTTCTCCCCTCTGTGAATTCGTTCATGTATAACACAACTTATTTTATTTGTAAAGCACTTTCCACATTCTGAACATGAATATGGCTTCTCTCCTGTGTGAATTCTCTCATGTGTTTTAAAAGAGGATTTATTTATAAAGCATTTCCCACATTCTGGACAGGCAAATGGCTTCTCCCCTCTGTGAATTCTCTCATGTATAACACGACTTAATTGATGCGTAAAGCATTTCCCACACTCTGAACATGAATATGGCTTCTCTCCTGTGTGAATTCTCTGATGTTTCACAAGACTTGCTTTCCCTCTGAAGTATTTCTCACATTCTGAACAGGAATATGGCTTCTCCCCTGTGTGAATTCTCTCATGTGTTTTAAAAGATGGTTTATTTGTAAAGCACTTTCCACATTCTGAACACGAATACGGCTTCTCTACTTTTTGACATTTTCTATGTGCAACAAGACTTGATTTCTTTAAAAAGCATTTCCCACACTCTGAACATGAATATGTATTTTCTCTTGTGTGAATTCTCTGATGTTTCACAAGACTCGCTTTCCCTCTGAAGCATTTCTCACATTCTGAACATGAATATGGCTTCTCCCCTGTGTGAATTCTCTCATGCATTTTAAGAAATGAGTTCTCTGTATAGCACTTTCCACATTCAAAACATGAATATGGCTTCTCTCCTGTGTGAATTTTCTGATGTCTATTGAGAGTTGACTTATTTGTAAAGCACTTTCCACATTCTAAACAAGACAGCTTCTCTCCTGTGTGAATTCTCTCATGTATAACAAGCTGTGATTTCTTTCTAAAGCATTTTCCACAATCTGAACAGGAATACGGCTTCTCTCCTGTGTGACTTCTCTGATGTTCAACAAGGCTTGATTTCCTTGTATAGCACTTTCCACATTCTAAACAGGAGTATCCTTTCTCTCCTGTGTGACATTTTTTATGTTTAAAAAGATTTGATTTCCTTGTAAAGCATTTCCCACATTCTGAACATAAATATGGCTTCTCCCCTGTGTGACATCTCCAATGTTCAACAAGACTTGATTTTTGTACAAAACCTTTCCCACATTCTGAACACACATACGGCTTCTCTCCTGTGTGAATTTTCTGATGTCTAAGGAGATCTGGTTTTCGTGCAAAACTTTTTCCACATTCAGAACATGAATATGGCTTCTCTCCTGTGTGACTTCTACTATGTATAAAAAGAGCTGAACTTTTTGTAAACTGTTTTCCACATTCACCACATTGAAACCCTTTACCCTGTTTCTGATCTGTACTTGTAGTAACAATCTGTGATCGGTCAGAAGAAAGTTCCTCATGATTATTGGAATCATGAGATGGATCTGTCCTGGGATCATGCGATGGATCTGTCCTGGGATCATGCGATGGATCTGTCCTGGGATCATGCGATGGATCTGTCCTGGGATCATGCGATGGATCTGTCCTGGGATCATGCGATGGATCTGTCCTGGGATCATGCGATGGATCTGTCCTGGGATCATGCGATGGATCTGTCCTGGGATCATGCGATGGATCTGTCCTGGGATCATGCGATGGATCTGTCCTGGGATCATGCGATGGATCTGTCCTGGGATCATGCGATGGACCTGTACTGGGATCATGCGATGGACCTGTACTGGGATCATGCGATGGACCTGTACTGGGATCATGCGATGGATCTGTCCTGGGATCATGCGATGGACCTGTCCTGGGATCATGCGATGGACCTGTCCTGGGATCATGCGATGGACCTGTCCTGGGATCATGCGATGGTCCTGTCCTGGGATCATGCGATGGACCTGTCCTGGGATCATGCGATGGACCTGTACTGGGATCATGCGATGGACCTGTACTGGGATCATGCGATGGACCTGTCCTGGGATCATGCGATGGACCTGTCCTGGGATCATGCGATGGACCTGTCCTGGGATCATGCGATGGACCTGTCCTGGGATCATGCGATGGACCTGTCCTGGGATCATGCGATGGACCTGTCCTGGGATCATGCGATGGATCTGTACTGGGATCATGCGATGGACCTGTACTGGGATCATGCGATGGACCTGTCCTGGGATCATGCGATGGATCTGTCCTGGGATCATGCGATGGATCTGTCCTGGGATCATGCGATGGATCTGTCCTGGGATCATGCGAAGGATCTGTACTTGGATCATGCGAAGGATCTGTCCTGGGATCATGCGATGGATCTGTCCTGGGATCATGCGATGGATCTGTCCTGGGATCATGCGATGGATCTGTCCTGGGATCATGCGATGGATCTGTACTTGGATCATGCGATGGATCTGTACTGGGATCATGCGATGGATCTGTCCTGGGATCATGCGATGGATCTGTCCTGGGATCATGCGATGGATCTGTCCTGGGATCATGCGATGGATCTGTCCTGGGATCATGCGATGGATCTGTCCTGGGATCATGCGATGGACCTGTCCTGGGATCATGCGATGGACCTGTACTGGGATCATGCGATGGACCTGTACTGGGATCATGCGATGGACCTGTCCTGGGATCATGCGATGGACCTGTCCTGGGATCATGCGATGGACCTGTCCTGGGATCATGCGATGGACCTGTCCTGGGATCATGCGATGGTCCTGTCCTGGGATCATGCGATGGACCTGTCCTGGGATCATGCGATGGACCTGTCCTGGGATCATGCGATGGACCTGTCCTGGGATCATGCGATGGACCTGTCCTGGGATCATGCGATGGACCTGTCCTGGGATCATGCGATGGACCTGTCCTGGGATCATGCGATGGACCTGTCCTGGGATCATGCGATGGACCTGTCCTGGGATCATGCGATGGACCTGTCCTGGGATCATGCGATGGACCTGTCCTGGGATCATGCGATGGATCTGTACTGGGATCATGCGATGGACCTGTCCTGGGATCATGCGATGGTCCTGTCCTGGGATCATGCGATGGACCTGTCCTGGGATCATGCGATGGACCTGTCCTGGGATCATGCGATGGACCTGTCCTGGGATCATGCGATGGACCTGTCCTGGGATCATGCGATGGACCTGTCCTGGGATCATGCGATGGATCTGTCCTGGGATCATGCGATGGACCTGTCCTGGGATCATGCGATGGACCTGTCCTGGGATCATGCGATGGTCCTGTCCTGGGATCATGCGATGGACCTGTCCTGGGATCATGCGATGGACCTGTCCTGGGATCATGCGATGGACCTGTCCTGGGATCATGCGATGGACCTGTCCTGGGATCATGCGATGGACCTGTCCTGGGATCATGCGATGGACCTGTCCTGGGATCATGCGATGGACCTGTCCTGGGATCATGCGATGGACCTGTCCTGGGATCATGCGATGGACCTGTCCTGGGATCATGCGATGGACCTGTCCTGGGATCATGCGATGGACCTGTACTGGGATCATGCGATGGACCTGTACTGGGATCATGCGATGGACCTGTCCTGGGATCATGCGATGGATCTGTCCTGGGATCATGCGATGGACCTGTACTGGGATCATGCGATGGATCTGTACTGGGATCATGCGATGGATCTGTCCTGGGATCATGCGATGGATCTGTACTGGGATCATGCGATGGATCTGTACTGGGATCATGCGATGGATCTGTACTGGGATCATGCGATGGACCTGTCCTGGGATCATGCGATGGACCTGTCCTGGGATCATGCGATGGACCTGTACTGGGATCATGCGATGGACCTGTACTGGGATCATGCGATGGATCTGTACTGGGATCATGCGATGGATCTGTCCTGGGATCATGCGATGGATCTGTCCTGGGATCATGCGATGGATCTGTCCTGGGAGCATGCGATGGATCTGTCCTGGGATCATGCGATGGATCTGTCCTGGGATCATGTGACGGATCTGTACTGGGATCATGTGACGGATCTGTCCTGGGATCATGTGACGGATCTGTACTGGGATCATGTGACGGATCTGTCCTGGGATCATGTGACGGATCTGTCCTGGGATCATGTGACGGATCTGTCCTGGGATCATGTGACGGATCTGTACTGGGATCATGTGACGGATCTGTACTGGGATCATGTGATGGATCTGTACTGGGATCATGCGATGGATCTGTACTGGGATCATGCGATGGATCTGTCCTGGGATCATGCGATGGATCTGCCCTGGGATCATGCGATGGATATATACTGGGATCATGCGATGGATATATACTGGGATCATGCGATGGATCTGTACTGGGATCATGCGATAGATCTGTACTGGGATCATGCGATGGATCTGTACTGGGATCATGCGATGGATCTGTCCTGGGATCATGCGATGGATCTGTACTGGGATCATGCGATAGATCTGTACTGGGATCATGCGATGGATCTGTACTGGGATCATGCGATAGATCTGTACTGGGATCATGTGATGGATCTGTCCTGGGATCATGTGATGGATCTGTACTGGGATCATGTGATGGATCTGTACTGGGATCATGTGATGGATCTGTCCTGGGATCATGTGATGGATCTGTACTGGGATCATGTGATAGATCTGTATAATGGTGAATAAGATTTCCTCCTGTGGAGTCCTGTGCGGTGTCTTCATCTTCTGTTTTGTAGCTCAATAATACGACGTTTCCCTCAGAATTCTTACTGGTGATTTCTGTTAGGGATAAAAATAGATTAAGATTAATTCATTTATGTAAACTACTTTATTACCGTATATACTCGAGTATAAGCAGAGTTTTCAGCACGATTTTTCGTGCTGAAAACTCCCCCCTCGGCTTATACTCGAGTGAACTCTCCGCCCTCAGTGGTCTTCAACCTGCAGACCTCCAGATGTTTCAAAACTACAACTCCCAGCAAGCCCGGACAGCCGATGGCTGTCCGGGCTTGCTGGGAGTTGTAGTTTTGAAACATCTGGAGGTCCACAGGTTGAAGACCACTGCCCGGGCCTTCGTCATCATCCAGCCCCCCCTCCCCCCTTTAGTTTTGTACTCACCTCCGCTCGGCAGGACGTTCGGGTGAGCTGGTCCGGGCCATCTGTGCTGCAGGACCGTCCGGTGAGATAGTCGTTCCGGGATGTCCATCTTCACCGGGGGGGCCTCTTCTCCGCGCTTCGCACCCGGCCCCGGAATAATGACGTTGCGTCCCTGTGCGTCATCGTCAAGGCAACGTCATTATTCCAGGGCCGGGCGCAAAGCACGGAGTGGAGGCCCCTCCGGTGAAGATGGACAGCCCGGAACGATCTCACCGGACGGTCCTGCAGCACAGATGGCCCGGACCAGCTCACCCGAACGTCCTGCCGAGCGGAGGCGAGTACAAAACTAAAGGGGGGAGGGGGGGCTGGAAGATGACGAAGGCCCGGGCAGTGGTCTTCAACCTGCGGACCTCCAGATGTTTCAAAACTACAACTCCCAGCATGCCCGGACAGCCGATGGCTGTCCAGGCTTGCTGGGAGTTGTAGTTTTGAAACATCTGGAGGTCCGCAGGTTGTAGACCACTAGACATTGACAAGCGGTGATGATGAAGGGGGTGGTGTGGGATGATGACAGGGTAATGATGAAGGGGTGTGGGATGATGACAGGGTAATGATGAAGGGGGGGGGGATGATGACAGGGTAATGATGAAGGGGGGATGATGACGGGGTAATGATGAAGGGGGGATGATGACAGGGTAATGATGAAGGGGGGATGATGACGGGGTAATGATGAAGGGGGGATGATGGAGGGGGGATGATGAAGGGGGGATGATGGAGGGGGGATGATGAAGGGGTAATGAAGAAGGGGGGGGATGATGACAGGGTAATGATGAAGGGGTGGATGATGACGGGGTAATGATGAAGGGGGGGATGATGGAGGGGGGATGATGACAGGGTAATGATGAAGGGGGGATGATGGAGGGGGGGATGATGAAGGGGTAATGAAGAAGGGGGGATGATGACAGGGTAATGATGAAGGGGTAATGAAGAAGGGGGGGATGATGACAGGGTAATGATGAAGGGGGGATGATGACAGGGTAATGATGAAGGGGGGATGATGGAGGGGGGGATGATGACAGGTGATGAGGGTGTTAATGACGGGGGTCTGGATGATGACAGGGGGGATGATGTATTTCCCACCCTAGGCTTATTCTCGAGTCAATAACTTTTCCTGGGTTTTTGGGGTGAAATTAGGGGCCTCGGCTTATATTCGGGTCGGCTTATACTCCAGTATATACGGTACATCCTTCACCACAATTAGAAGCTCCTTTCAATGTTCCAAGAGATTTATTTAGAGTCCATTAGGATATAGCAGAGGTCTGATTTATTGACATTGTGGCCTAAAATTGTACAATGAGAAAATATCCTCCATAGAACATGTTCCTGTGTAACTTGTGGGCAGAGTTGTCATGGGGACCTCGACTCCTCTATTCTGCTCCTCAGCCCCATATATTGGATTATAGACACCTCCAGGATTGAAGGTTCCCTGTATGGAAATTAGACAAGTGACCCCAAAATAAAGGATAAAATCCCAAGCGATGCACAAAGACCCGGAAGTGGAGCCGACACTGCTGACAGTCACTTGATGTCCACTAGACTCCTAATAGCGAAGCCCCCCAAACTCCCGCCACCTTGAGGTGGTGCTAAGTCAGACGAGGACGTAGTCACAATGCACAGAAGACAAGGAATAGACGGCACTCACCGCTCTTCAGGTAATCTTTATTTCTTCATGAACGGAGCCGCAGGCAGGTGGAACTCAGCGGTTGGCAGGGGGCGTGTATGTGGGACGTTTCGTGCGTGACGCACTTCCTCAGCCAACGCTGACATCCTCCTCCCTGTCGGCCTTCTTATACAGCAACAGGTGAGTTGTCATGGCAACATATCAAAACAACTAGATAAAATCAATACAAAACGTGAAGTGAATTAAAAACACGAGAATAATAGCATTGATCTACAGGAATGGACTCAGGTTACACGCCGACCAGCAGCGTTACACGCCGACCAGCAGCGTTACACACCGACCAGCAGCGTTACACATTGACCAGCAGCGTTACACACCGACCAGCAGCGTTACACACCGACCAGCAGCGTTACACACCGACCAGCAGCGTTACACACCGACCAGCAGCGTTACACACCGACCAGCAGCGTTACACACCGACCAGCAGCGTTACACACCGACCAGCAGCGTTACACACCGACCAGCAGCGTTACACACCGACCAGCAGCGTTACACACCGACCAGCAGCGTTACACACCGACCAGCAGGGTTACATACCGACCAGCAGCGTTACACACCGACCAGCAGCGTTACACACCGACCAGCAGGGTTACATACCGACCAGCAGCGTTACACACCGACCAGCAGCGTTACACACCGACCAGCAGCGTTACACACCGACCAGCAGGGTTACATACCGACCAGCAGCGTTACATACCGACCAGCAGCATTACATACCGACCAGCAGCGTTACACACCGACCAGCAGCGTTACACACCGACCAGCAGCGTTACACACCGACCAGCAGCGTTACATACCGACCAGCAGCGTTACATACCGACCAGCAGCGTTACACACTGACCACAGCCAGACCAAGAAGAAGACGTCGGCGGAGGAGCAGAGCGAGATATCAGGATACCGGGAGAGCGGAGGCGGGTGAGTCCTGTTTATTGTTTTATTTTAACTTCTTAAAAGGGGAACTCCGCTGCTCAGCGTTTGGAACAAACTGTTCGGAATGCTGGAGATGGCGCCGGGAGCAAGATATTTATATAGGTTTTATTTTATTTTACTACTTTCAAAAAATTATAACTACATGGCCAAAAAATTGTATGTTTAATATTGTCCTCTTCTGACCTCTATAATTATTTTTACCATATTCAGGGATGGGGG
The DNA here is from genome assembly GCF_029499605.1 of Hyla sarda. Classification (NCBI taxonomy): domain Eukaryota; kingdom Metazoa; phylum Chordata; class Amphibia; order Anura; family Hylidae; genus Hyla; species Hyla sarda. The sequence continues at coordinate 616,592,484 of NC_079189.1, forward strand.
AGGGCTCATTTTTTGCGCCGTGGTCTGCAGTTTTTATCGGTACCATTTTTGTTTTGATGGGACTTTTTGATCGCTTTTTATTCATTTTTTTTAATGGTATATGAAGTGACTAAAAATGAACAATTTTGGACTTTGGTATTTTTTTACATATACGTTATTTTATTTATAAAATGGGAAAAGGGGGGGGGGGGGGAATAATTTTTTTTTTTTTTTACTCTACCGTGTTTCCCCTAAAATACACCCTACCCTGAAAATAGGCCCTCTGGATTATCGGGGTGGGCTGCAATATAAGCCATACCCCAAAAATAAGACCTAGACCAGTGGTCTCCAACCTGTGGACCTCCAGATGTTGCAAATGTTTGCAACATCTGGAGGTCCGCAGGTTGAAGACCACTGACCTAGACAATGCCCAGGCTGCAAATATTAAAAAACAAACTTTAACTTAGCTTCATCCTCCGTTCCCCCGCTACGCACGCCGATCCTATTGGATGATGTGATGACGTCGAAGGAGAGCGCCGGCCATGCAGGGGATCCCGGCACGGAGCAGACACCGAGGAGGCAGGTAAGGTCCCTCCCGGTGTCCTGTAAGGTCCCGAACAGCCCGACTGAGCAGCCGGGTTACTGTCACTTTCGCTTCAGGCGCGGCGGTCAGCTTTGATCGCCGCATCTGAAGGGTTACTACAGGGCCGCGGGTCCCGGCCGTTGATGGCCGCAGGGACTGACCCGATAGGGGTGTATTCGCCGTATCAGACGCAGAAAAAGTGCGTCTTATACGGCGAAAAATACGGTAAGTTAAAGTTTGTTTTTTAATATTTGCAGCCCGGGCACAGGAATAGATAATAGTACAGCGCAGCGGCTGATAATTATTTGGCAGGGGGGGGAGAGAATAGTACAGTGCAGCGGCTGATAATTATTTGGCAGGGGGGAGAGAAGCTGCGCTCGCGGGTGACAAACGAATTGTTCCCCGATGTGGGGTGCAGCGCTGGGCTGATAAATCGACGGGGGGGGGGGGGGGATTAGGGACATTGGGGGGCAGAGTTGCGCCCATCACATGATGATAATGGGGGTGGGGAGGTGTAAATAACATGGAACCGCCATGTTGTTCAATGTACATACCGTACCGTAAATAAATAAGCCCTACCCTGAAAATAAGCCCTAGTGTGTTTTTTGTGACTAAAATTAATATAAGACCCAGTCTTATTTTCGGAGAAACACGGCATATGTTTTTTTTTCTTTGTAGCCCCCAAATGCAATCTTTTAATTGTATATACTGATCAATGCTATGCCATAGCATAGATCAGTGTTATTGGTGCTATGCTGCTCCAGCCTGCTGAAACTTCCTGGATCAGATCACAGATCGGACAGGGAGGAGGCAGGTTGGGGCCCTCTCGCCGTCTTCTCAGCTGATCGGGACATTTTACTGCGATGGTCCCGATCAGCTCCGCTGAGCTGCCCGGATACTTTTACTTTCGATGTAGACACAGCGATCAACTTTGGCTGCAGCGTCTGAAGGGTTAATGCCGGGCATCCTGGCTGCTAATAAAAGTCGGGTTAGAAGCGCACTCAGCGCGTGAGGTATGCCCTCCGTCCTTAAGTACCAGGATGCAAGGGCATACCATTACGCCCTTCGTCCCCAATAGGTTAAAGGCAGCCGGGCATTATAGAATTTTATGTTCCATTGGACTTCTCCTTTAGTCTAGATTTTTGGCGCACCCTGGCTCCTCTGTTACCTGTGGATGGACGTCTATACAATAAGGCTTATCTAGACATTGTGGTTGATAAAGATAAATGGCAGATAAATACTGTCAGCAGGACAATGCACCAAACGTCTTCCATGCTAGAATGGTGTCTCTGATGACCACAGTGAATTTCACACGGGGCGGGGGGCTCGAGACGCCAGTATTCAGACAACAGAAAAGGTTCCAAGAATAAGCCAAATCCTCTTCAACGGCCTAATTAGATCATAATGGGCGCCATGAATCCAGTCCAGAACGTGATAGAATACACAGGAAAGGTTGTGGCGAAGGATATTTGGGAGACCAACTCCCCCTCCTCCCATTTTCCAAACATTCATTCTTGCAGTTTTGCGCGGCTTCCTCTGAGCCCATATAAAATGCAGGAAGGCTGAGCTGAGTCTATTTATATCGGTATGGTAAAGAAGTACCGGCAGTATTATCATTGTCAATAGGCAACACAGCTCTGAGAAGTAACGCAGAAGGTGCGACCAGTGTCTCAGAAACAATCGTCTCGAATAAAGGAGTTTAGTTCAGGGAGTGAAGTGAAGAAGAAATCGGGCCAATGTTGACGCCCAAATAGGTCATTTGGAATTTTACTTGTGACAAAAACGTAGTACTGTACTTTTAGAATGATTTATCTTATATCCGAAAAAAGGAACCAAAAGGAGACAGGGAACCATCAGAGGAGCGTGATGGGTCCAAGGATCAGCCAGAAAAATAAGGACATAGTCTGCGAATAGTGTCAGTCTGGTTCCCCTCTGCTGGAATGCAATGACCCTAAACAGGTCAGAGTCCTCAAGATACCGGATCATAGGTCCCAATGACAAATCTAAAAAAAGGTGCGACAAGGGACACCTCTGCTTTGTACACTGCCTCAGGGGAAAAGAAAGTGATGAAATGTGGATTTGTGTGAAACCTCCCAGAAAAGTTTAATAGTTTACAGATTCCAAGACTGTCCAGCACAATTCCGAACCAATCGCAGTTTATATTATCGAAAGCTTTCTCAGCAACATATTGGACATTAGAGTCCATGATGAGTTGCCGGGGGTGATTCAGACCAATGCCTGCCAAGGACCGGGGTATTCAGGACCTTCTCTGTGGGCTCTACCACCCTGCAGGGGTAATGTAAGCTCAGGGCCTCTGGCAGCTCTACTTTACATTAGGTGAAGATCGGGAGCTGTGACGTCCTCCGACAGGGTGATGATCCTCAGATTGTTTCTCCTGGAACAATTTTCCAGGTCGTCCGGTTTTGCCCAAAGGGGATTATTCTTTCCAAAATTATTTTTAACAACAATGGTTGTGCATGTCGGTAGTATCCTACTTCACAGTCCTCACCTGATGATCCACAGGGGTTGCAGCTGCTGTAGGAGAGAGGTCCGCTCATCAATGGAGGCCTCCAGGGTGAGCTAAAAACCCAGAGCGATGAGAGTGGTGACCTCTGCTGCCAAGGTCTTGTACTCAACAGCCGGCACGAGCAATGGATCAGCGACAGTGTCATCTGGAGGAGACCGAGTGCTCCGGCTGAATGGTGAGGGAGAGTGCAGCAGCCGCCATCACATGTATTGTCCTGGCCGGGGACACCTTGGTTTCAGGTCAGTACCATTAGTAAATGACCATTCTGGAGGCTAGAGGGTGCAGAATTGCTCATGGCAGCGTCAGAACATGAAGTCTCCCCATATGTGTTTTTACAGCAGTCACTAATGGGCCTTAGGCTAGGCTGCAGGTAAACCCATTACATACTACGGTGAAATCACAACTGCGGCACGTAATGGATCTATGGGGCTCTGTTACCCCCATGTCGATGGGTTTCCATGGCCGCAGCAGCCACGGGTCTTATGAAGACCTCCAAGCCTGCCATGTAAGTACCAATAAAGAGTCGTGCAGAAGGCACAATGCTGCAGACCTCATACACTACATGACAGTAGTATTACAGTGCGTTATATGACCAATCACAAGATCAGAAGTTGGTGCAAGTTATAATGAGTGACACTTACCTGGTGATGTGAGGGGCCGGGGGTCCTCCATAATGTCCTGGTACAGATCCTTGTGTCCTTCTACATACTCCCACTCCTCCATGGAGAAATAGACCGCCACATCCTGACACCTTATAGGAACCTGACACACAATGATACAGTCATCACCAGACCCCTCCATTACTGTATAATGTCCCAGCAGTGTCACCTCTCTAATCATCACCAGACCCCTCCATTACTGTATAATGTCCCAGAAGTGTCACCTCTCTAATCATCACCAGACCCCTCCATTACTGTATAATGTCCCAGCAGTGTCACCTCTCCAGTCATCACCAGACCCCTCCATTACTGTATAATGTCCCAGCAGTGTCACCTCTCCAGTCATCACCAGACCCCTCCATTACTGTATAATGTCCTAGCAGTGTCACCTCTCCAGTCATCACCAGACCCTACATTACTGTATAATGTCCCAGCAGTGTCACCTCTCCAGTCATCACCAGACCCCTCCATTACTGTATAATGTCCCAGCAGTGTCACCTCTCCATATATCCCCAGACCCCTCCATTACTGTATAATGTCCCAGCAGGGTCACCTCTCTAATCATCACCAGACCCCTCCATTACTGTATAATGTCCCAGAAGTGTCACCTCTCTAATCATCACCAGACCCCTTCATTACTGTGTAATGTCCCAGCAGGGTCACCTCTCCAGTCATCACCAGACCCCTCCATTACTGTATAATGTCCCAGCAGTGTCACCTCTCCATATATCCCCAGACCCCTCCATTACTGTATAATGTCCCAGCAGGGTCACCTCTCCATATATCCCCAGACCCCTCCATTACTGTATAATGTCCCAGCAGGGTCACCTCTCCATATATTCCCAGACCCCTCCATTACTGTATAATGTCCCAGCAGTGTCACCTCTCCAGTCATCACCAGACCCCTCCATTACTGTATAATGTCCCAGCAGTGTCACCTCTCCAGTCATCACCAGACCCCTCCAGTACTGTATAATGTCCCAGCAGTGTCACCTCTCTAATCATCACCAGACCCCTCCATTACTGTATAATGTCCCAACAGTGTCACCTCTCCAGTCATCACCAGACCCCTCCAGTACTGTATAATGTCCCAGCAGTGTCACCTCTCTAATCATCCCCAGACCCCTCCATTACTGTATAATATCCCAGCAGTGTCACCTCTCCAGTCATCACCAGACCCCTCCATTACTGTATAATGTCCCAGCAGTGTCACCTCTCCAGTCATCACCAGACCCCTCCATTACTATATAATGTCCAGCAGTGTCACCTCTCCAGTCATCACCAGACCCTCCATTACTATATAATGTCCAGCAGTGTCATCTCTCCAGTCATCACCAGACCCCTCCATTACTGTATAATGTCCCAGCAGTGTCACCTCTCCAGTCATCACCAGACCCCTCCATTACTGTATAATGTCCCAGCAGTGTCACCTCTCCAGTCATCACCAGACCCCTCCATTACTGTATAATGTCCAGCAGTGTCACCTCTCTAATCATCACCAGACCCCTCCATTACTGTATAATGTCCCAGCAGTGTCACCTCTCCAGTCATCACCAGACCCCTCCATTACTATATAATGTCCCAGCAGTGTCACCTCTCCAGTCATCACCAGACCCCTCCATTACTGTATAATGTCCCAGCAGTGTCACCTCTCCAGTCATCACCAGACCCCTCCATTACTGTATAATGTCCCAGCAGGGTCACCTCTCCAGTCATCACCAGACCCCTCCATTACTGTATAATGTCCCAGCAGTGTCACCTCTCATCACCAGACCCCTCCATTACTGTATAATGTCCCAGCAGTGTCACCTCTCCAGTCATCACCAGACCCCTCCATTACTGTATAATGTCCCAGCAGTGTCACCTCTCCAGTCATCACCAGACCCCTCCATTACTGTATAATGTCCAGCAGTGTCACCTCTCTAATCATCACCAGACCCCTCCATTACTGTATAATGTCCCAGCAGTGTCACCTCTCCAGTCATCACCAGACCCCTCCATTACTATATAATATCCCAGCAGTGTCACCTCTCCAGTCATCACCAGACCCCTCCATTACTGTATAATGTCCAGCAGTGTCACCTCTCTAATCATCACCAGACCCCTCCATTACTGTATAATGTCCCAGCAGGGTCACCTCTCCAATCACCAGACCCCTCCATTACTGTATAATGTCCCAGCAGTGTCACCTCTCCAGTCACCACCAGACCCCTCCATTACTGTATAATGTCCCAGCAGTGTCACCTCTCTAATCATCACCAGACCCCTCCATTACTGTATAATGTCCCAGCAGGGTCACCTCTCCAATCACCAGACCCCTCCATTACTGTATAATGTCCCAGCAGTGTCACCTCTCCAGTCACCACCAGACCCCTCCATTACTATATAATGTCCCAGCAGTGTCACCTCTCATCATCAGACCCCTCCATTACTGTATAATGTCCCAGCAGTGTCACCTCTCATCATCAGACCCCTCCATTACTGTAAAATGTCCAGCAGTGTCACCTCTCTAATCATCACCAGACTCCTCCATTACTGTATAATGTCCCAGCAGTGTCACCTCTCTAATCATCACCAGACCCCTCCATTACTGTATAATGTCCCAGCAGGGTCACCTCTCCAGTCAGCAGCTCCATCATCTTGTTGGTGAGTTCCTGGATCTTCTTCTTGTTCCTCTCATGTATCATGGAGTGAGGTGGAGGGTCTGTGATGGGGTTCGGGCCCCTGCTCCATCCTCCGGACTCCCCCGATGTCTTCCTCACTATGGTATAATCCTGTGTATGGAGAGAGACACAAATCTGGTGATCAGTATAAATCCCGGGATCACCGACCATCTCCAGAATCTATGACTATAACCTGTGATATTATTACACTGAAGAAAGTCATCGGGCCCCTCCTGATCTCTTGTATTTCCCCATGACACCTTCTTTTGGAGGAGAACCCCATAGTCTCACTGCTCTTACAGTAAAGAATCCCCCTCTATGTTGTGTAGATGAAGTAGGTGATAACCTTTAAATATTTTTAGTTTTGCCTTCTCTCATCCCTCTCTTTTTTTCCCAGTAGACATAGAGAAGATGACTATATATATATATATATATATATATATATATATATATATGTGGTCCCCGGGACCCTGTGTAGTAAAGAGGGGCCCCGCACACATCGTCTGCTTCCTCCTCTGTTCTGTGTTTCATTCAAAGATTTTATGATGTCCGGACTCACACAGTCATAAAAAGCAGATGGAGGATGGCGAGTGTCGGGCCCCATCTTCATTAACCCCTTATAGATGCGGCACATTTTCATTTTTGCGCCTTCTAAAAGCCATGAACTTAATTTTTCTATCCACAGTCCCATGAGGCTTGTTGTTGTTGTTGTTGTTTTTTGTGCGACCAATTGTAGTTTGTAATGACCCCTTTAATTTTACAGTAAAATGTGCGACGCAGCCCAAAAATATTTGTAGGGGAAATTAAAATGCAATTAGGGCATTTTTGTTTCTACATGTTGCATTTTATGGTAAAAATTACATCTTATTTATTCGGAGTAAAACGACCCCCAACTTAAATGTTTTCGTTTTTTGTTAATTGGTACAAAAATATAAGGAGAATCTGACGGTAGTTTTGTGCATGTGTTTTTTTTTCTTTGCTAAACTACCGGATCCCCGATGGACCCATTCAAGTGAATTGTGTTCTGACCCGTTTCAGCGTCCATTCGGCTCAAGAAAAAATAAATAAGAGCTCCTGAAAGGGACGGATGCAAATGGAAACGTCAACCTAGCCTTAACCCCTTAATGACATGCGCCGTAAATGTACGGCGCTGCAAAGCGCATCTTAGCGCACAGCACCATACATTTACGGCGCAGTGTCCCGTGATCGCCGCGTCACCGGACGTGGTGATCAGACCGGGATGGTTGTTGTTGTCTAACAGCAGCCACCCCGGCATATGGCCCAGGAGGGTCCCGTGAACTGGAACTAACAGTTCCGAGCGCTGGAGCCGACAGCTTGTGACACCATAACCCCGCCCCCCCCATGATGTCACGGCCCCTTCCATAGACTTGCATTGAGAGGGTGGGGCGTGACGTCATAAGGGGCGGGGCTATAACATCACGCGCTCCCGGCGCCGACTCCAGCGTTCGGAACAGTTTTTTCCAAACGAGCTCATTTCCAAATGAGCAGCGGAGTACCCCTTTAAGGAAGGGGGATATTACCTGGTGTTTGTTATTCAGTAGTGATGTTATAAAGTCACTATATGGTGGAAATAGTCGTAGTCATGGTGTGGTGCGATTCTTTGCCCCTTGTATAGCGGTGATAATTATCTCTATATTGTGGTTTTTATATGATAAGTTTGGTTGTATTAGTCCCTGCAGTAGTAACGGATCATCCTGGTGTAGAGGGAACCCTGCCTGCGCCCCTGGTGAGTGGCGATACATTATATATACACCACGGGTGGGGGGACGGGACCAAAATGCACCTTCACCTGTGTAGACAAAGGGGAGATTTATCAAATCCTGTGCAGAGGAAAATATGACAGTTGCCCATAGCAACCAATCAGATCGCTTCTTTCATTTCCCAGAGGCCTTTTCAATAATGAAAGAAGTGATCTGATTGGTTGCTATGGGCAACTAAGCAACTTTTCATAAATCTCCCCAAAATCTCTGTTCCCATGGTAACTTCACATATTGGGGCTGATCCTTCCTATAACATTCCTATTGGCCCATTGGTTCCCATGGTAACTGCCCATATTGGGGCTGATCCTTCCTATAACATTCCTATTGGCCCATTGGTTCCCATGGTAACTGCCCATATTGGGGCTGATCCTTCCTATAACATTCCTATAGGCCCATTGGTTCCCATGGTAACTGCCCATATTGGTGCTGATCCTTCCTATAACATTCCTATTGGCCCATTGGTTCCCAGGGTAACTGCCCATATTGGTGCTGATCCTTCCTATAACATTCCTATTGGCCCATTGGTTCCCATGGTAACTGCCCATATTGGGGCTGATCCTTCCTATAACATTCCTATTGGCCCATTGGTTCCCATGGTAACTGCCCATATTGGGGCTGATCCTTCCTATAACATTCCTATAGGCCCATTGGTTCCCATGGTAACTGCCCATATTGGGGCTGATCCTTCCTATAACATTCCTATTGGCCCATTGGTTCCCATGGTAACTTCACATATTGGGGCTGATCCTTCCTATAACATTCCTATAGGCCCATTGGTTCCCATGGTAACTGCCCATATTGGGGCTGATCCTTCCTATAACATTCCTATTGGCCCATTGGTTCCCATGGTAACTTCACATATTGGGGCTGATCCTTCCTATAACATTCCTATTGGCCCATTGGTTCCCATGGTAACTGCCCATATTGGGGCTGATCCTTCCTATGACATTCCTATTGGCCCATTGGTCCCCATGGTAACTGCCCATATTAGGGCTGATCCTTCCTATAACATTCCTATTGGCCCATTGGTTCCCATGGTAACTGCCCATATTGGGGCTGATCCTTCCTATAACATTCCTATTGGCCCATTGGTTGCCATGGTAACTGCCCATATTGGGGCTGATCCTTCCTATAACATTCCTATTGGCCCATTGGTTCCCATGGTAACTGCCCATATTGGGGCTGATCCTTCCTATAACATTCCTATTGGCCCATTGGTTCCCATGGTAACTGCCCATATTGGGGCTGATCCTTCCTATAACATTCCTATTGGCCCATTGGTTCCCATGGTAACTGCCCATATTGGGGCTGATCCTTCCTATAACATTCCTATTGGCCCATTGGTTCCCATGGTAACTGCCCATATTGGGGCTGATCCTTCCTATAACATTCCTATTGGCCCATTGGTTCCCATGGTAACTGCCCATATTGGGGCTGATCCTTCCTATTGGCCCATTGGTTCCCATGGTAACTGCCCATAGTGGGGCTGATCCTTCCTATTGGCCCATTGGTTCCCATGGTAACTGCCCATATTGGGGCTGATCCTTCCTATAACATTCCTATTGGTTGCCATGGTAACTGCCCATATTGGGGCTGATCCTTCCTATCATGTCTTCTCTTCCCTATAATCCAATAAAGATGATAGAAATCTAGAGGAGTCACCTCTCCGGTCAGCAGGCGGATGATCTCCAGGGTGATGTGTAATAGTCCTGTAGTCACATCAGTCCTGTCCGGGGACATCCTGGGGGCAGCGGGAGAGAGGACGGGGTGGATGAAGGACCTGTGGTGATGTCACGTGAGGGGGCGGGGCTCAGAGGTGGAGAGGATGGGGGCAGAAGAAGGACCTGTGGTGATGTCATATAAGGGGCGGGGATCAGCAGTAGAGAAGTAGTGACGCATGAAGCACCTGTGAGCATGGTCATGTGACATGAGGGGGCGGGGCTCAGCACTGACGAGGATAGTGGTGGATGAAGGACCTGTGATGATGTCATGTAGGGGCGGGGCTCAGGTGTGGATAGGATAGTTGTGGATAAAGGACCTGAGAGGATGGTCATGTGACATACGGGGCTGAGCAGTGAGGAGAATAGTGGTGGCTGAAGGACCTGTGGTCATGTGATATAAGAGGGCGGGGCTTTGTATGGAGATGAAGAGATGGATTCTGGGTTTTCTCTTTCATATGTTGTCAGCAGCTGTGAGAGAGCTGGAGCCAGAGGGATGCTGGGAGTTGTAGTTCTCTCCTCTGATATCACATAATAACAGTCTGGACATGCTGGGAGTTGTAGTTCTCTCCTCTGATATCACATAATAACAGTCTGGACATGCTGGGAGTTGTAGTTCTCTCCTCTGATATCACATAATAACAGTCTGGACATGCTGGGAGTTGTAGTTCTCTCCTCTGATATCACATAATAACAGTCTGGACATGCTGGGAGTTGTAGTTCTCTCCTCTGATATCACATAATAACAGTCTGGACATGCTGGGAGATGTAGTTCTCTCCTCTGATATCACATAATAACAGTCTGGACATGCTGGGAGTTGTAGTTCTCTCCTCTGATATCACATAATAACAGTCTGGACATGCTGGGAGTTGTAGTTCTCTCCTCTGATATCACATAATAACAGTCTGGACATGCTGGGAGTTGTAGTTCTCTCCTCTGATATCACATAATAACAGTCTGGACATGCTGGGAGTTGTAGTTCTCTCCTCTGATATCACATAATAACAGTCTGGACATGCTGGTAGTTGTAGTTCTCTCCTCTGATATCACATAATAACAGTCTGGACATGCTGGGAGTTGTAGTTCTCTACTCTGATATCACATATTAACAGTCTGGACATGCTGGGAGTTGTAGTTCTCTCCTCTGATATCACATAATAACAGTCTGGACATGCTGGGAGTTGTAGTTCTCTCCTCTGATATCACATAATAACAGTCTGGACATGCTGGGAGTTGTAGTTCTCTCCTCTGATTTCACATAATAACAGTCTGGACATGCTGGGAGTTGTAGTTCTCTCCTCTGATATCACATAATAACAGTCTGGACATGCTGGGAGTTGTAGTTCTCTCCTCTGATATCACATAATAACAGTCTGGACATGCTGGGAGTTGTAGTTCTCTCCTCTGATATCACATAATAACAGTCTGGACATGCTGGGAGTTGTAGTTCTCTCCTCTGATATCACATAATAACAGTCTGGACATGCTGGGAGTTGTAGTTCTCTCCTCTGATATCACATAATAACAGTCTGGACATGCTGGGAGTTGTAGTTCTCTCCTCTGATTTCACATAATAACAGTCTGGACATGCTGGGAGTTGTAGTTCTCTCCTCTGATATCACATAATAACAGTCTGGACATGCTGGGAGTTGTAGTTCTCTCCTCTGATATCACATAATAACAGTCTGGACATGCTGGGAGTTGTAGTTCTCTCCTCTGATATCACATAATAACAGTCTGGACATGCTGGGAGTTGTAGTTTCCTCTTAGGATGCGTTCACACTGAGTAATTAAAGAGGAATTTAATTCCTCTCCAATTCTAGTAGCACAGTAACATAGTAAATAAGGTTGAAAAAAGATCAGAGTCCATCAAGTCCACCCTATATCCCTAATGAGTCCCTACTGATCCAGAGGAGGAAAACCCCCTCACACTAGAGGTAAAAACTCCTTCCCGACTCCACATATCAGAATAAATCCCTGGATCAGCGTTCTGTCCCTATAAATCTAATATACAGAACCAGCGATGTTATTACTCTCCAAAAATCCATCCAGACCAGGGATTGACCGATAATCACGATTTTGGGCATTATCGGCAATTACCTTGCCGATAATGCCTCGCCCCCCCCCCCACCACAACGCGAAAGCCCCCCCCCCCCCCCCCCACCGCACCGCCCCAGCCCCATTGCCTCCCCCATCCCCGGTTTTATAATTACCTGTTCCCGAGGTCTGCGCTACTTCTGGCTCCTGCTGCGTCCTGTGTTACGCTGTGCGCAATGATGAGTGACGCGACGTGACGTAACGTCACCGCCAGTGCGCACAGTGACAGCTCAGGAGGACGCCACCAGAGCCAGATGTAGAGTGGACCCCGGGAACAGGTAATTATAAAATCGGGAATGGGGGAGGCAATGGGACTGGGGCGGAGCGGTGGTGGTGGTGGTCGCTGGCGGTGATGGGACTCAGGACCTCCAGACAGTCAGGGGGAGAGAAGCAGGTGGCAGCGGCGGTCTATGGCACCGCAAAAGCCACTGCAGTTCATTGATTTAAAGCTCCCGCTTCAAATCAATGATCTGCAGCGGTGTCGCGGGGGGATAAATAGCCGTTAACTTATACCGGAATATTGGTATAAGTTATCGGCTATCGGCTCTAACCTCCACCGATTATCGGTATCGGCCCTAAAAAAAACGATATCGGTCAATCCCTAATCCAGACCCCTTTTATATTCTATTACAGAGTTCACCATGACACCTCCTCCAGGAGAAAATTCCACAGTCTCACTGCTCTTACAGTAAAGAACCCCCTTCTGTGCTGGTGTAGAAACCTTCTTTCCTCTAGACGTAGAGGATGCCCCCTTGTTATATATACAGTCCTGGGTATAAATAGATCATGGAGAGATCTCTGTACTGTCCTGATATATTATATATATTATTAGGTCACCTCCTTGTTATATATACAGTCCTGGGTATAAATAGATCATGGAGAGATCTCTGTACTGTCCTGATATATTATATATATTATTAGGTCACCTCCTTGTTATATATACAGTCCTGGGTATAAATAGATCATGGAGAGATCTCTGTACTGTCCTGATATATTATATATATTATTAGGTCACCTCCTTGTTATATATACAGTCCTGGGTATAAATAGATCATGGAGAGATCTCTGTACTGTCCTGATATATTATATATATTATTAGGTCACCTCCTTGTTATATATACAGTCCTGGGTATAAATAGATCATGGAGAGATCTCTGTACTGTCCTGATATATTATATATATTATTAGGTCACCTCCTTGTTATATATACAGTCCTGGGTATAAATAGATCATGGAGAGATCTCTGTACTGTCCTGATATATTATATATATTATTAGGTCACCTCCTTGTTATATATACAGTCCTGGGTATAAATAGATCATGGAGAGATCTCTGTACTGTCCTGATATATTATATATATTATTAGGTCGCCTCCTTGTTATATATACAGTCCTGGGTATAAATAGATCAAGGAGAGATCTCTGTACTGTCCTGATATATTATATATATTATTAGGTCACCCCCTTGTTATATATACAGTCCTGGGTATAAATAGATCATGGAGAGATCTCTGTACTGTCCTGATATATTATATATATTATTAGGTCACCTCCTTGTTATATATACAGTCCTGGGTATAAATAGATCATGGAGAGATCTCTGTACTGTCCTGATATATTAGATATATTATTAGGTCACCTCCTTGTTATATACACAGTCCTGGGTATAAATATATCATGGAGAGATCTCTGTACTGTCCTGATATATTATATATATTATTAGGTCGCCTCCTTGTTATAGATACAGTCCTGGGTATAAATAGATCATGGAGAGATCTCTGTACTGTCCTGATATATTATATATATATATATATATTAGGTCACCTCCTTGTTATATATACAGTCCTGGGTATAAATAGATCATGGAGAGATCTCTGTACTGTCCTGATATATTATATATATTATTAGGTCACCTCCTTGTTATATATACAGTCCTGGGTATAAATAGATCATGGAGAGATCTCTGTACTGTCCTGATATATTATATATATTATTAGGTCACCTCCTTGTTATATATACAGTCCTGGGTATGAATAGATCATGGAGAGATCTCTGTACTGTCCTCATATATTATATATATTATTAGGTCGCCTCCTTGTTATAGATACAGTCCTGGGTATAAATAGATCATGGAGAGATCTCTGTACTGTCCTGATATATTATATATATTATTAGGTCGCCTCCTTGTTATAGATACAGTCCTGGGTATAAATAGATCATGGAGAGATCTCTGTACTGTCCTGATATATTATATATATATATATTAGGTCACCTCCTTGTTATATATACAGTCCTGGGTATAAATAGATCATGGAGAGATCTCTGTACTGTCCTGATATATTATATATATTATTAGGTCACCTCCTTGTTATATATGGGTATAAATAGATCATGGAGAGATCTCTGTACTGTCCTGATATATTATATATATTATTAGGTCGCCTCCTTGTTATAGATACAGTCCTGGGTATAAATAGATCATGGAGAGATCTCTGTACTGTCCTGATATATTATATATATTATTAGGTCACCTCCTTGTTATATATATAGTCCTGGGTATAAATAGATCATGGAGAGATCTCTGTACTGTCCTGATATATTATATATATTATTAGGTCACCTCCTTGTTATATATATATAGTCCTGGGTATAAATAGATCATGGAGAGATCTCTGTACTGTCCTGATATATTATATATATTATTAGGTCACCTCCTTGTTATATATACAGTCCTGGGTATAAATAGATTATGGAGAGATCTCTGTACTGTCCTGATATATTATATATATTATTAGGTCACCTCCTTGTTATATATACAGTCCTAGGTATAAATAGATCATGGAGAGATCTCTGTACTGTCCTGATATATTAAATATATTATTCAGTCACCTCCTTGTTATATATACAGTCCTGGGTATAAATAGATCATGGAGAGATCTCTGTACTGTCCTGATATATTATGTATATTATTATGTCTCCTCCTTGTTATATATACAGTCCTGGGTATAAATAGATCATGGAGAGATCTCTGTACTGTCCTGATATATTATATATATTATTAGGTCACCTCCTTGTTATATATACAGTCCTGGGTATAGATAGATCATGGAGAGATCTCTGTACTGTCCTGATATATATATTATTAGGTCACCTCCTTGTTATATATACAGTCCTGGGTATAAATAGATCATGGAGAGATCTCTGTACTGTCCTGATATATTATATATATATTATTAGGTCACCTCCTTGTTATATATACAGTCCTGGGTATAAATAGATCATGGAGAGATCTCTGTACTGTCCTGATATATTATATATATTATTAGGTCACCTCCTTGTTATATATACAGTCCTGGGTATAAATAGATCATGGAGAGATCTCTGTCCTGTCCTGATATATTATATATATTATTAGGTCTCCTCCTTGTTATATATACAGTCCTGGGTATAAATAGATCATGGAGAGATCTCTGTACTGTCCTGATATATTATATATATATATATATATATATATATATATATATATATTATTAGGTCACCTCCTTGTTATATATACAGTCCTGGGTATAAATAGATCATGGAGAGATCTCTGTACTGTTCTGATATATTATATATATTATTAGGTCACCTCCTTGTTATATATGCAGTCCTGGGTATAAATAGATCATGAAGAGATCTCTGTACTGTCCTGATATATTATATATATTATTAGGTCACCTCCTTGTTATATATATAGTCCTGGGTATAAATAGATCATGGAGAGATCTCTGTACTGTCCTGATATATTATATATATATATTATTAGGTCACCTCCTTGTTATATATACAGTCCTGGGTATAAATAGATTATGGAGAGATCTCTGTACTGTCCTGATATATTATATATATTATTAGGTCACCTCCTTGTTATATATACAGTCCTGGGTATAAATAGATCATGGAGAGATCTCTGTACTGTCCTGATATATTATATATATTATTAGGTCACCCCCTTGTTATATATACAGTCCTGGGTATAAATAGATCATGGAGAGATCTCTGTACTGTCCTGATATATTATATATATTATTAGGTCACCTCCTTGTTATATATACAGTCCTGGGTATAAATAGATCATGGAGAGATCTCTGTACTGTCCTGATATATTAGATATATTATTAGGTCACCTCCTTGTTATATACACAGTCCTGGGTATAAATATATCATGGAGAGATCTCTGTACTGTCCTGATATATTATATATATTATTAGGTCACCTCCTTGTTATATATACAGTCCTGGGTATAAATAGATCATGGAGAGATCTCTGTACTGTCCTGATATATTATATATATATATATTATTAGGTCACCTCCTTGTTATATATACAGTCCTGGGTATAAATAGATTATGGAGAGATCTCTGTACTGTCCTGATATATTATATATATTATTAGGTCACCTCCTTGTTATATATACAGTCCTGGGTATAAATAGATCATGGAGAGATCTCTGTACTGTCCTGATATATTATATATATTATTAGGTCACCCCCTTGTTATATATACAGTCCTGGGTATAAATAGATCATGGAGAGATCTCTGTACTGTCCTGATATATTATATATATTATTAGGTCTCCTCCTTGTTATATATACAGTCCTGGGTATAAATAGATCATGGAGAGATCTCTGTACTGTCCTGATATATTATATATATTATTAGGTCACCTCCTTGTTATATATACAGTCCTGGGTATAAATAGATCATGGAGAGATCTCTGTACTGTCCTGATATATTAGATATATTATTTGGTCACCTCCTTGTTATATATACAGTCCTGGGTATAAATAGATCATGGAGAGATCTCTGTACTGTCCTGATATATTATATATATTATTAGGTCTCCTCCTTGTTATATACACAGTCCTGGGTATAAATATATCATGGAGAGATCTCTGTACTGTCCTGATATATTATATATATTATTAGGTCACCTCCTTGTTATATATACAGTTCTGGGTATAAATAGATCATGGAGAGATCTCTGTACTGTCCTCATATATTATATATATTATTAGGTCACCTCCTTGTTATATATACAGTCCTGGGTATAAATAGATCATGGAGAGATCTCTGTACTGTCCTCATATATTATATATATATTATTAGGTCTCCTCCTTGTTATAGATACAGTCCTGGGTATAAATAGATCATGGAGAGATCTCTGTACTGTCCTGATATATTATATATATTATTAGGTCTCCTCCTTGTTATAGATACAGTCCTGGGTATAAATAGATCATGGAGAGATCTCTGTACTGTCCTGATATATTATATATATTATTAGGTCACCTCCTTGTTATATATACAGTCCTGGGTATAAATAGATTATGGAGAGATCTCTGTACTGTCCTGATATATTATATATATTATTAGGTCACCTCCTTGTTATATATACAGTCCTGGGTATAAATAGATCATGGAGAGATCTCTGTACTGTCCTGATATATTATATGTATTATTAGGTCACCTCCTTGTTATATATACAGTCCTGGGTATAAATAGATCATGGAGAGATCTCTGTACTGTCCTCATATATTATATATATTATTAGGTCACCTCCTTGTTATATATACAGTCCTGGGTATAAATAGATTATGGAGAGATCTCTGTACTGTCCTCATATATTATATATATTATTAGGTCACCTCCTTGTTATATATACAGTCCTGGGTATAAATAGATTATGGAGAGATCTCTGTACTGTCCTCATATATTATATATATTATTAGGTCACCTCCTTGTTATATATACAGTCCTGGGTATAAATAGATTATGGAGAGATCTCTGTACTGTCCTCATATATT
This sequence comes from Hyla sarda, assembly GCF_029499605.1. Taxonomy (NCBI): domain Eukaryota; kingdom Metazoa; phylum Chordata; class Amphibia; order Anura; family Hylidae; genus Hyla; species Hyla sarda. Next base: position 616,610,337 of record NC_079189.1, read on the forward strand.
ATATATATTATTAGGTCACCTCCTTGTTATATATACAGTCCTGGGTATAAATAGATCATGGAGAGATCTCTGTACTGTCCTGATATATTATATATATTATTAGGTCACCTCCTTGTTATATATACAGTCCTGGGTATAAATAGATTATGGAGAGATCTCTGTACTGTCCTCATATATTATATATATTATTAGGTCACCTCCTTGTTATATATACAGTCCTGGGTATAAATAGATCATGGAGAGATCTCTGTACTGTCCTGATATATTATATATATTATTAGGTCACCTCCTTGTTATATATACAGTCCTGGGTATAAATAGATCATGGAGAGATCTCTGTACTGTCCTCATATATTATATATATTATTAGGTCACCTCCTTGTTATATATACAGTCCTGGGTATAAATAGATCATGGAGAGATCTCTGTACTGTCCTGATATATTATATATATATTATTAGGTCTCCTCCTTGTTATATATACAGTCCTGGGTATAAATAGATCATGGAGAGATCTCTGTACTGTCCTGATATATTATATATATATTATTAGGTCTCCTCCTTGTTATATATACAGTCCTGGGTATAAATAGATCATGGAGAGATCTCTGTACTGTCCTGACATATTATATATATTATTAGGTCACCTCCTTGTTATATATACAGTCCTGGGTATAAATAGATCATGGAGAGATCTCTGTACTGTCCTGATATATTATATATATTATTAGGTCACCTCCTTGTTATATATACAGTCCTGGGTATAAATAGGTCATGGAGAGATCTCTGTACTGTCCTGATATATTATATATATTATTAGGTCTCCTTGTTATATATACAGTCCTGGGTATAAATAGATCATGGAGAGATCTCTGTACTGTCCTGATATATTATATATATTATTAGGTCACCCCCTTGTTATGTATACAGTCCTGGGTATAAATAGATCATGGAGAGATCTCTGTACGGTCCCCAGATATATTTATACATAGTTATTAGGTCGCCCCTAATCCTTCTTTTTTCAAAACTAAATAACCCTAATTCTGATAATCTTTCTGGGTACTGTATTCCCCGTATTAATCTGGTTGCCCGTCTTTGAACCCTCTCCAGCTCCACTATATCTTTCTTGTACACTGGTGACCAGTACTGTACACAGTATTCTATGTGTGGTCTGACCAGTACTGTACACAGTATTCTATGTGTGGTCTGACCAGTACTGTACACAGTATTCTATGTGTGGTCTGACCAGTACTGTACACAGTATTCCATGTGTGGTCTGACAAGTACTGTACACAGTATTCCATGTGTGGTCTAACCAGTACTGTACACAGTATTCTATGTGTGGTCTGACCAGTACTGTACACAGTATTCCATGTGTGATCTGACCAGTATTGTACACAGTATTCCATGTGTGGTCTGACCAGTACTGTACACAGTATTCCATGGGTGGTCTGACCAGTACTGTACACAGTATTCCATGGGTGGTCTGATCAGTACTGTACACAGTATTCCATGTGTGGTCTGACCAGTACTGTATACAGTATTCCATGTGTGGTCTGACCAGTACTGTACACAGTATTCCATGTGTGGTCTGACCATTACTGTACACAGTATTCCATGTGTGGTCTGACCAGTACTGTACACAGTATTCCATGTGTGGTCTGACCAGTACTGTACACAGTATTCCATGTGTGGTCTGATCAGTACTGTACACAGTATTCCATGTGTGGTCTGACCAGTACTGTATACAGTATTCCATGTGTGGTCTGACCAGTACTGTACACAGTATTCCATGTGTGGTCTGACCATTACTGTACACAGTATTCCATGTGTGGTCTGACCAGTACTGTACACAGTATTCCATGTGTGGTCTGACCAGTACTGTACACAGTATTCCATGTGTGGTCTGACCAGTACTGTACACAGTATTCCATGTGTGGTCTGACAAGTACTGTACACAGTATTCCATGTGTGGTCTGACCAGTACTGTACACAGTATTCTATGTGTGGTCTGACCAGTACTGTACACAGTATTCTATGTGTGGTCTGACCAGTACTGTACACAGTATTCTATGTGTGGTCTGACCAGTACTGTACACAGTATTCCATGTGTGATCTGACCAGTACTGTACACAGTATTCCATGTGTGGTCTGACCAGTACTGTACACAGTATTCCATGGGTGGTCTGACCAGTACTGTACACAGTATTCCATGGGTGGTCTGATCAGTACTGTACACAGTATTCCATGTGTGGTCTGACCAGTACTGTACACAGTATTCTATGTGTGGTCTGACCAGTACTGTACACAGTATTCCATGTGTGGTCTGACCAGTACTGTACACAGTATTCTATGTGGGGTCTGACCAGTACTGTACACAGTATTCCATGTGTGGTCTGACCAGTACTGTACACAGTATTCTATGTGTGGTCTGACTAGTACTGTACACAGTATTCTATGTGTGGTCTGACCAGTACTGTACACAGTATTCCATGTGTGGTCTGACCAGTACTGTACACAGTATTCTATGTGGGGTCTGACCAGTACTGTACACAGTATTCCATGTGTGGTCTGACCAGTACTGTACACAGTATTCCATGTGTGATCTGACCAGTACTGTACACAGTATTCCATGTGTGGTCTGACCAGTACTGTACACAGTATTCCATGGGTGGTCTGACCAGTACTGTACACAGTATTCCATGGGTGGTCTGATCAGTACTGTACACAGTATTCCATGTGTGGTCTGACCAGTACTGTACACAGTATTCCATGTGTGGTCTGACCAGTACTGTATACAGTATTCCATGTGTGGTCTGACCAGTACTGTACACAGTATTCCATGTGTGGTCTGACCATTACTGTACACAGTATTTCATGTGTGGTCTGACCAGTACTGTACACAGTATTCCATGTGTGGTCTGACCAGTACTGTACACAGTATTCCATGTGTGGTCTGACCAGTACTGTACACAGTATTCCATGTGTGGTCTGACAAGTACTGTACACAGTATTCCATGTGTGGTCTGACCAGTACTGTACACAGTATTCTATGTGTGGTCTGACCAGTACTGTACACAGTATTCTATGTGTGGTCTGACCAGTACTGTACACAGTATTCCATGTGTGATCTGACCAGTACTGTACACAGTATTCCATGTGTGGTCTGACCAGTACTGTACACAGTATTCCATGGGTGGTCTGATCAGTACTGTACACAGTATTCCATGTGTGGTCTGACCAGTACTGTACACAGTATTCTATGTGTGGTCTGACCAGTACTGTACACAGTATTCCATGTGTGGTCTGACCAGTACTGTACACAGTATTCTATGTGGGGTCTGACCAGTACTGTACACAGTATTCCATGTGTGGTCTGACCAGTACTGTACACAGTATCCTATGTGTGGTCTGACTAGTACTGTACACAGTATTCTATGTGTGGTCTGACCAGTACTGTACACAGTATTCCATGTGTGGTCTGACCAGTACTGTACACAGTATTCCATGTGTGGTCTGACCAGTACTGTACACAGTATTCTATGTGGGGTCTGACCAGTACTGTACACAGTATTCCATGTGTGGTCTGACCAGTACTGTACACAGTATTCTATGTGTGGTCTGACTAGTACTGTACACAGTATTCTATGTGTGGTCTGACCAGTACTGTACACAGTATTCCATGTGTGGTCTGACCAGTACTGTACACAGTATTCTATGTGGGGTCTGACCAGTACTGTACACAGTATTCCATGTGTGGTCTGACCAGTACTGTACACAGTATTCCATGTGTGATCTGACCAGTACTGTACACAGTATTCCATGTGTGGTCTGACCAGTACTGTACACAGTATTCCATGGGTGGTCTGACCAGTACTGTACACAGTATTCCATGGGTGGTCTGATCAGTACTGTACACAGTATTCCATGTGTGGTCTGACCAGTACTGTACACAGTATTCCATGTGTGGTCTGACCAGTACTGTATACAGTATTCCATGTGTGGTCTGACCAGTACTGTACACAGTATTCCATGTGTGGTCTGACCATTACTGTACACAGTATTTCATGTGTGGTCTGACCAGTACTGTACACAGTATTCCATGTGTGGTCTGACCAGTACTGTACACAGTATTCCATGTGTGGTCTGACCAGTACTGTACACAGTATTCCATGTGTGGTCTGACAAGTACTGTACACAGTATTCCATGTGTGGTCTGACCAGTACTGTACACAGTATTCTATGTGTGGTCTGACCAGTACTGTACACAGTATTCTATGTGTGGTCTGACCAGTACTGTACACAGTATTCCATGTGTGATCTGACCAGTACTGTACACAGTATTCCATGTGTGGTCTGACCAGTACTGTACACAGTATTCCATGGGTGGTCTGATCAGTACTGTACACAGTATTCCATGTGTGGTCTGACCAGTACTGTACACAGTATTCTATGTGTGGTCTGACCAGTACTGTACACAGTATTCCATGTGTGGTCTGACCAGTACTGTACACAGTATTCTATGTGGGGTCTGACCAGTACTGTACACAGTATTCCATGTGTGGTCTGACCAGTACTGTACACAGTATCCTATGTGTGGTCTGACTAGTACTGTACACAGTATTCTATGTGTGGTCTGACCAGTACTGTACACAGTATTCCATGTGTGGTCTGACCAGTACTGTACACAGTATTCTATGTGGGTTCTGACCAGTACTGTACACAGTATTCCATGTGTGGTCTGACCAGTACTGTACATTGTATTCTATGTGTGGTCTGACCAGTACTGTACACAGTATTCCATGTGGGGTCTGACCAATACTGTACACAGTACTCCATGTGTGGTCTGACCAGTACTGTACACTGTATTCTATGTGTGGTCTGATTAGTACTGTACACAGTATTCTATGTGTGGTCTGACCAGTACTGTACACAGTATTCTATGTGTGATCTGATTAGTACTGTACACTGTATTCTATGTGTGGTCTGACCAGTATTGTACACAGTATTCTATGTGTGGTCTGACCAGTACTGTACACAGTATTCTATGTGTGGTCTGACCAGTACTGTACACAGTATTCTATGTGTGGTCTGACCAGTATTGTACACAGTATTCTATGTGTGGTCTGACCAGTACTGTACACTGTATTCTATGTGTGGTCTGATTAGTACTGTACACAGTATTCTATGTGTGGTCTGACCAGTATTGTATACAGTATTTTATGTGTGGTCTGACCAGTACTGTACACAGTAATCTATGTGTGGTCTGACTAGTGATTTGTACAGCGGTAGAATTATTTCCTTGTCATGGGCATCTATGCCCCTATTGATACACCCCATGATTTTATTTGCCTTGGCAGCAGCTGCCCGACCCTGGTCCCTACAGCTAAATTTACTGTTAACTAAGACTCCTAAGTCTTTTTACACGTCAGTCGTTCCAAGTGTTCTCCCATTCAATACATAATCCCAGCCCGGATTTTTCTTCCCCATGTGCATTACCTTACATTTATCAATGTTGAACCTCATCTGCCACTTCCCAGCCCACATCTCCAACCTATCCAGATCCATTTGTAACAGTGCACAGTCCTCTATTGTGTTATCTACTATACACAGTGCACTGTCCTCTATAGTGTTATCTAAAATACACAGTGCACTATCCTCTATTGTGTTATCTACTATACACTGTGCACTGTCCTCTGTTGTGTTATCTACTATACACAGAGCACTTTCCTCTATAGTGTTATCTGCTATACACAGTGCACTTTCCTCTATTGTGTTATCTGGTATACACAGTGTACTGTCCTCTATAGTGTTTACTGCTTTACAGTTTAGTATCATCTGCAAAGATTGCTACTTTACTATTCAACCCCTCTACAAGGTCATTAATGAATATATTAAATAGAACAGGACCCAAGACTGACCCCTGTGGTCCCCACTAGTAACAGTCACCCAATCAGAATAAGTACCATTAATGACCACCCTCTGTTTCCTATCACTGAGCCAGTTACTTACCCACTTACACACATTCTCCCCCAGCCCCATCCTTCTCATTTTATGCACCAATCTTTTATGTGGGACCGTATCAAATGTCCAGATATATGACATCCAGTGATTCCCATTGGTCCAGTCTGGAGCTCACCTCCTCATAAAAGCTGATCTGGTGACAGGACCGATCCCTCATAAACCCATGTTTATACGGGGTCATACATTTAATTTTATCAAGATATTCCAAAATAGCATCTCTTAGAAAACCCTCAAACAATTTACATACAACCGAGGTTAAACTAACAGGTTTATAATTCCCAGGGTCACCTTTTGACCCCTTTATTAAATATTGGCATCACATTTGTCATGCGCCAGTCCTGGGGAACAGTCCCTGTCACTATAGAGTCCCTGAATATTAAAAATAGGGGTCTGTCTATTACATGAATTCCTTTAGAATACGGGGGTGAATGCCATCTGGACCTGGTGATTTGTCTATTTAGATTTTTTGTAGGCGGCACTGTACTTCTTCCTGGGTTAGACAGGTGACCAGTACTTCTTCCTGGGTTAGACGGGGGACCTGTACTTCTTCATGGGTTAGACAGGTGACCAGTACTTCTTCCTGGGTTAGACGGGGGACCTGTACTTCTTCATGGGTTAGACAGGTGACCTGTACTTCTTCCTGGGTTAGACAGGTGACCTGTACTGGGGAGTTTACCTTATCTCGCTGTATTTCACCCGTCGTTTCATTTTCCTCGGTGAACACAGTGGAGAAGAATATGTTTAATATATTTGCTTTTTCCTGATCCCCGTTTATAATTTCCTCCTCATCATTTTTTAAAGGGCCTACACTTTCATTTTTGACCTTTTTGTTATATATATAGTTAAAGAACATTTTGGGGTTAGTTTTACTCTCTTTGGCAATGAGTCTTTCTGTCTCTATTTTTGCGGCTTATATCTATTTTTTTACATATTTTACATTTTTTCTCTATAGCTTTTTAATGTTTCTTCACTGCCGTCCTGTTTTAGTATTTTAAATGCTTTATTTTTGTCCTTTATTGCCCCTTTAACATTTTTATTCATCCATATTGGTTTTCTTTTATTTCTGACCCTTTTATTCCCATAAGGTTTATACATCTTACAGTGATAGTTTAAGATATTTAGTGTCAATATTCTTGTTTTTGAGGACATTATCCCAATTTATATTGTTTAGGGCTTCTCTGAGGTGATCGGACTTTGCCTTCCTAAAGTTCATTGTTTTTGTGGCCCCTCGAGAGATTCCCTTATTGAAGAATAAGTTATAATGTTTTATATTATGGTCACTATTCCCTAGGTGTCCTTCTACCGACACATTAGTTTCTCTGTCAGGTCTGTTGGATAATATTAAGTCTAGTAGGGCGCCCCCTCTGGTCAGGTCTGTTGGATAATATTAAGTCTAGTAGGGCGCCCCCTCTGGTCAGGTCTGTTGGATAATATTAAGTCTAGTAGGGCGCCCCCTCTGGTCAGGTCTGTTGGATAATATTAAGTCTAGTAGGGCAACCCCTCTGGTCAGGTCTGCTGGTTAATATTAAGTCTAGTAGGGCGCCCCCTCTGGTCAGGTCTGTTGGATAATATTAAGTCTAGTAGGGCGCCCCCTCTGGTCAGGTCTGTTGGATAATATTAAGTCTAGTAGGGCAACCCCTCTGGTCAGGTCTGCTGGTTAATATTAAGTCTAGTAGGGCGCCCCCTCTGGTAAGGTCTGTTGGTTAATATTAAGTCTAGTAGGGCGCCCCCTCTGGTCAGGTCTGTTGGTTAATATTAAGTCTAGTAGGGTGCCCCCTCTGGTCAGGTCTGTTGGATAATATTAAGTCTAGTAGGGCAACCCCTCTGGTCAGGTCTGTTGGATAATATTAAGTCTAGTAGGGCGCCCCCTCTGGTCAGGTCTGTTGGTTAATATTAAGTCTAGTAGGGCGCCCCCTCTGGTAAGGTCTGTTGGTTAATATTAAGTCTAGTAGGGCGCCCCCTCTGGTCAGGTCTGTTGGTTAATATTAAGTCTAGTAGGGCGCCCCCTCTGGTCAGGTCTGTTGGTTAATATTAAGTCTAGTAGGGCGTCCCCTCTGGTCAGGTCTGTTGGTTAATATTAAGTCTAGTAGGGCGCCCCCTCTGGTCAGGTCTGTTGGGTAATATTAAGTCTAGTAGGGCGCCCCCTCTGGTCAGGTCTGTTGGATAATATTAAGTCTTGTAGGGCGCCCCCTCTGGTCAGATCTGTTGGTTAATATTAAGTCTAGTAGGGCGCCCCCTCTGGTCAGGTCTGTTGGATAATATTAAGTCTAGTAGGGCGCCCCCTCTGGTCAGGTCTGCTGGTTAATATTAAGTCTAGTAGGGCGCCCCCTCTGGTCAGGTCTGTTGGTTAATATTAAGTCTAGTAGGGCGCCCCCTCTGGTCAGGTCTGTTGGATAATATTAAGTCTAGTAGGGCGCCCCCTCTGGTCGGGTCTGTTGGATAATATTAAGTCTAGTAGGGCAACCCCTCTGGTCAGGTCTGTTGGATAATATTAAGTCTAGTAGGGCGCCCCCTCTGGTCAGGTCTGTTGGTTAATATTAAGTCTAGTAGGGCGCCCCCTCTGGTCAGGTCTGTTGGATAATATTAAGTCTAGTTGGGCGCCCCCTCTGGTAAGGTCTGTTGGTTAATATTAAGTCTAGTAGGGCGCCCCCTCTGGTCAGGTCTGTTGGTTAATATTAAGTCTAGTAGGGCGCCCCCTCTGGTAAGGTCTGTTGGTTAATATTAAGTCTAGTAGGGCGCCCCCTCTGGTCAGGTCTGTTGGTTAATATTAAGTCTAGTAGGGCGCCCCCTCTGGTAAGGTCTGTTGGTTAATATTAAGTCTAGTAGGGCGCCCCCTCTGGTAAGGTCTGTTGGTTAATATTAAGTCTAGTAGGGCGCCCCCTCTGGTCAGGTCTGTTGGTTAATATTAAGTCTAGTAGGGCGCCCCCTCTGGTCGGGTCTGTTGGATAATATTAAGTCTAGTAGGGCGCCCCCTCTGGTCAGGTCTGTTGGATAATATTAAGTCTAGTAGGGCGCCCCCTCTGGTCAGGTCTGTTGGATAATATTAAGTCTAGTAGGGCGCCCCCTCTGGTCAGGTCTGTTGGATAATATTAAGTCTAGTAGGGCGCCCCCTCTGGTCAGGTCTGTTGGTTAATATTAAGTCTAGTAGGGCGCCCCCTCTGGTAAGGTCTGTTGGTTAATATTAAGTCTAGTAGGGCGCCCCCTCTGGTCAGGTCTGTTGGTTACTATTAAGCCTAGTAGGGCGCCCCCTCTGGTAAGGTCTGTTGGTTAATATTAAGTCTAGTAGGGCGCCCCCTCTGGTCAGGTCTGTTGGTTAATATTAAGTCTAGTAGGGCGCCCCCTCTGGTCAGGTCTGTTGGTTAATATTAAGTCTAGTAGGGCGCCCCCTCTGGTCAGGTCTGTTGGATAATATTAAGTCTAGTAGGGCGCCCCCTCTGGTCAGGTCTGTTGGATAATATTAAGTCTAGTAGGGCGCCCCCTCTGGTCAGGTCTGTTAGTTAATATTAAGTTTAGTAGGGCGCCCCCTCTGGTCAGGTCTGTTGGATAATATTAAGTCTAGTAGGGCGCCCCCTCTGGTCAGGTCTGTTGGTTAATATTAAGTCTAGTAGGGCGCCCCCTCTGGTCAGGTGTGTTGGTTAATATTAAGTCTAGTAGGGCGCCCCCTCTGGTCAGGTCTGTTGGTTAATATTAAGTCTAGTAGGGCGCCCCCTCTGGTCAGGTCTGTTGGTTAATATTAAGTCTAGTAGGGCGCCCCCTCTGGTCAGGTCTGTTGGATAATATTAAGTCTAGTAGGGCGCCCCCTCTGGTCAGGTCTGTTGGTTAATATTAAGTCTAGTAGGGCGCCCCCTCTGGTCAGGTCTGTTGGATAATATTAAGTCTAGTAGGGCAACCCCTCTGGTCAGGTCTGTTGGTTAATATTAAGTCTAGTAGGGCGCCCCCTCTGGTCAGGTCTGTTGGTTAATATTAAGTCTAGTAGGGCGCCCCCTCTGGTCGGGTCTGTTGGATAATATTAAGTCTAGTAGGGCAACCCCTCTGGTCGGGTCTGTTGGATAATATTAAGTCTAGTAGGGCGTCCCCTCTGGTCAGGTCTGTTGGATAATATTAAGTCTAGTAGGGCGCCCCCTCTGGTCAGGTCTGTTGGTTAATATTAAGTCTAGTAGGGCGCCCCCTCTGGTCAGGTCTGTTGGTTAATATTAAGTCTAGTAGGGCGCCCCCTCTGGTCAGGTCTGTTGGTTAATATTAAGTCTAGTAGGGCGTCCCCTCTGGTCAGGTCTGTTGGTTAATATTAAGTCTAGTAGGGCGCCCCCTCTGGTCAGGTCTGTTGGTTAATATTAAGTCTAGTAGGGCGCCCCCTCTGGTCAGATCTGTTGGTTAATATTAAGTCTAGTAGGGCGCCCCCTCTGGTCAGGTCTGTTGGGTAATATTAAGTCTAGTAGGGCGCCCCCTCTGGTCAGGTATGTTGGATAATATTAAGTCTAGTAGGGCGCCCCCTCTGGTCAGGTCTGTTGGTTAATATTAAGTCTAGTAGGGCGCCCCCTCTGGTCAGGTCTGTTGGTTAATATTAAGTCTAGTAGGGCGCCCCCTCTGATCAGGTCTGTTGGATAATATTAAGTCTAGTAGGGTGCCCCCTCTGGTCAGGTCTGTTGGATAATATTAAGTCTAGTAGGGCGCCCCCTTTGGTCAGGTCTGTTGGATAATATTAAGTCTAGTAGGGCGCCCCCTCTGGTCAGGTCTGTTAGTTAATATTAAGTTTAGTAGGGCGCCCCCTCTGGTCAGGTCTGTTAGATAATATTAAGTCTAGTAGGGCGCCCCCTCTGGTCAGGTCTGTTGGTTAATATTAAGTCTAGTAGGGCGCCCCCTCTGGTCAGGTCTGTTGGTTAATATTAAGTCTAGTAGGGCGCCCCCTCTGGTCAGGTCTGTTGGATAATATTAAGTCTAGTAGGGCGCCCCCTCTGGTCAGGTCTGTTGGATAATATTAAGTCTAGTAGGGCGCCCCCTCTGGTCAGGTCTGTTGGTTAATATTAAGTCTAGTAGGGCGCCCCCTCTGGTCAGGTCTGTTGGTTAATATTAAGTCTAGTAGGGCGCCCCCTCTGATCAGGTCTGTTGGATAATATTAAGTCTAGTAGGGCGCCCCCTTTGGTCAGGTCTGTTGGATAATATTAAGTCTAGTAGGGCGCCCCCTCTGGTCAGGTCTGTTAGTTAATATTAAGTCTAGTAGGGCGCCCCCTCTGGTCAGGTGTGTTGGTTAATATTAAGTCTAGTAGGGCGCCCCCTCTGGTCAGGTCTGTTGGGTAATATTAAGTCTAGTAGGGCGCCCCCTCTGGTCAGGTCTGTTAGTTAATATTAAGTTTAGTAGGGCGCCCCCTCTGGTCAGGTCTGTTAGATAATATTAAGTCTAGTAGGGCGCCCCCTCTGGTCAGGTCTGTTGGTTAATATTAAGTCTAGTAGGGCGCCCCCTCTGGTCAGGTGTGTTGGTTAATATTAAGTCTAGTAGGGCGCCCCCTCTGGTCAGGTCTGTTGGTTAATATTAAGTCTAGTAGGGCACCCCCTCTGGTCAGGTCTGTTGGTTAATATTAAGTCTAGTAGGGCGCCCCCTCTGGTCAGGTCTGTTGGATAATATTAAGTCTAGTACGACGCCCCCTCTGGTCAGGTCTGTTGGTTAATATTAAGTCTAGTAGGGCGCCCCCTCTGGTCAGGTCTGTTGGTTAATATTAAGTCTAGTAGGGCGCCCCCTCTGATCAGGTCTGTTGGATAATATTAAGTCTAGTAGGGCGCCCCCTTTGGTCAGGTCTGTTGGATAATATTAAGTCTAGTAGGGCGCCCCCTCTGGTCAGGTCTGTTAGTTAATATTAAGTCTAGTAGGGCGCCCCCTCTGGTCAGGTGTGTTGGTTAATATTAAGTCTAGTAGGGCGCCCCCTCTGGTCAGGTCTGTTGGGTAATATTAAGTCTAGTAGGGCGCCCCCTCTGGTCAGGTCTGTTAGTTAATATTAAGTTTAGTAGGGCGCCCCCTCTGGTCAGGTCTGTTAGATAATATTAAGTCTAGTAGGGCGCCCCCTCTGGTCAGGTCTGTTGGTTAATATTAAGTCTAGTAGGGCGCCCCCTCTGGTCAGGTGTGTTGGTTAATATTAAGTCTAGTAGGGCGCCCCCTCTGGTCAGGTCTGTTGGTTAATATTAAGTCTAGTAGGGCACCCCCTCTGGTCAGGTCTGTTGGTTAATATTAAGTCTAGTAGGGCGCCCCCTCTGGTCAGGTCTGTTGGATAATATTAAGTCTAGTACGGCGCCCCCTCTGGTCAGGTCTGTTGGTTAATATTAAGTCTAGTAGGGCGCCCCCTCTGGTCAGGTCTGTTGGTTAATATTAAGTCTAGTAGGGCGCCCCCTCTGGTCAGGTCTGTTGGTTAATATTAAGTCTAGTAGGGCGCCCTCTCTGGTCAGGTCTGTTGGTTAATATTAAGTCTAGTAGGGCGCCCCCTCTGGTCAGGTCTGTTAATATTAAGTCTAGTAGGGCGCCCCCTCTGGTCAGGTCTGTTGGTTAATATTAAGTCTAGTAGGGCGCCCCCTCTGGTCAGGTCTGTTAATATTAAGTCTAGTAGGGCGCCCCCTCTGGTCAGGTCTGTTAATATTAAGTCTAGTAGGGTAGCCGTCACGCCCCCTCCCATAGACATGAATTGAGGGGGCGTGGCGTGACGTCACGTCCCCAGTCCCGGAGGTTTGCGAAACTGGCGACGCAGCCCCGCATAGAATGCGGGTGCATCAGGGAGATTGCAGGAGGGCCCAGCAACGGGCCCCCAACGATCAAACATCTTATGCCCTATCCTTTGGATAGGAGAGAAGATGTTTTTGTCCGGAATACCCCTTTAAGATAATTTATACCCATAACTTGTGGACGAATTTATAGATTTCTGTACAGGTATAACAGTGTATCTGCGCAGACACTGACTTCTATCGGAACAGAAGAGCGTCAACTGTACTTTTGGTCCATATTTTCCAAAAGAAATAGCCCAAAATGATAGAATTAGTAAGGGCAATTCCCATCTGTACAGCGCCCAATAATCTATATGTTATTTATTAAGGTAAAGTTTAATTAATAATATCTCTAAGCAGAAAAATCTCTATTGCGTGTAAACTATAAACTGTATCTAATGTAGTTATTTGTTAAATGCTAAATACCATTGATACCTATGCTGCCATCTTGTGGTCAGTTCTGAACACTGCTGTGTACTAGGGCAGAATGCTTTCATCTAGTGGTCACTTCTAGGTACTGCATTGACTTAGTATTGTATGACGGCACCATACTGACTTGCATATTCCATCGTATTTAATATTCCTATATTTAAGGTAAATTGTATATGTATTTTTGTATTTTTACATATTTCATTGTTGGAGTCTTATTTGTGCAAAGATATTCCTATCTTCCAAATCCTAACAAATAATAGAGGTATTTATTGTGTCGACCTCTAAGGATCTCACTTATTTATCATTTGTATCCGCCCTTTAGTGCTGGGCGGTATGGCCTAAAATGAATATCACAGTATTTTTTTATTATTATCGCGGAATCACGGTATTACCGCCTGTCCCCCCCCCCCCCCCCACTCTGCGAGCGGGGTCCCTGTGCCCACTAGCGGTGTCAAATGTGCCCCCCGTGAGCGCGATCGCTACCATCACCGCTAGCGGGGTCCCTGTGCCCACTAGCGGTGTCACAAGAATGCCGAGCGCGGCTCTGTTCCCCGTCCCTGTCAGCTCTCAGGGTACGGGAACAGATTTAAAAGCCTTGCGCGCAGCTAACGTAGTACTGCGCATGCGCAGTACTACCCAAATAGCGTAGGGCTAACGCTAGGCTCCTAGCGCTGCCTACGTTAGCCCTACGCTATTTGCGTAGTGCTACGCCTGTGCAGTACTACATTAGCCGTGCGCGAGGCTTTTAAATCTGTTCCCGTAGGGCTAACGTAGGCAGCGCTAGGAGCCTGGCGTTAGCCCTACGCTGTTTGCGTAATACTGCGCATGCGCAGTACTACGTTAGCTACGCGCAAGGCTTTTAAATCTGTTCCCATACCCTGAGAGCTGACAGGGACCAGCATTCTTGTGACACCGCTAGTGGGCACAGGGACCCCGCTAGCGGTGATGGTAGCGCTCGCGGGAGGCATTCTTGTGACACCGATGGGAGGCAGGCGCAGCACTACGCAAATAGCGTAGGGCTAACGTAGGCAGCGCTAGGAGCCTGGTGTTAGCCCTACGCTGTTTGCGTAATACTGCGCATGCGCAGTACTACGTTAGCTGCGCGCGAGGCTTTTAAATCTGTTCCCATACCCTGAGAGCTGACAGGGACCAGCATTCTTGTGACACCGGTAGTGGGCACAGGGACCCCGCTAGCGGTGATGGTAGCGATCGTGGGAGGCATTGTTGTGACACCGCTAGTGCGCACATGGATCCCGCTAGCGGTGGTGATTGATCGTGCTCTCGGGGACACTGGCTGACAGGCGCAGCGGGGGGACACAGTAAATGGATTAGCTTCTGTGGCCCGATTCCGCTCTCAGAATCGGGCCACAGAAGAACACCGGAACAAATGAGGGCACCACGCTGGGCTCTACAATTCATCCGGAGGGTGGGGGAGGGGCACGACCGGTATAGCGGTATGGGCAAAAATCCATACCGTGGGAGAAAAAAAACGTTATCCGGTTCATACCGGTATACCGCCCAGCACTACCGCGATCCACGTTTATTACTTTATTTTTATAGCGTATAAATTATGACAGTCAGTGACCTCAGATAAGTTAATTTGGGTGTTTGGCAAATCAGAGTTAATCTAATCCCAAATAATAGACAATTAAAAATATATATATAATTATTGATTTATTTGCTATTATAACATCCCCCACAATTCCCAACGTGAAGATGGTTTATTCTCTGTGAATTCTTTAGAAATAAAAAGTTTAGCTTTACTAATTTCCCACATTCTGTACATTTAACATTTCCCACATTCTGAACATGAAAATGGCTCCTTCCATGTTACTCCTCTCATATATACCAAAACCTTTTTTTTTTCTGAAAAAACATTTCACACATTTCGAGCCTGAATACGATTTCTCTGCTGCGTGAATTCTCTGATGTTTTACAAGACTTAATTTATCTGTAAAGCACTTTCCACATTGAATAAAGCTTCTCTTCTGTGTAATGTCAAAATATATCATTTTACCTATAAAACAACATTTCTCACATT
>NC_079189.1:616630573-616660573 GCF_029499605.1 Hyla sarda
CCCCTGTATGTCAGTGCTGGGGACCCTGTGTGATTGGTCCACAGTTCCCAGCATTGAGAGCCCTTATTACTGTACTGCAGGAGAACGGCGCCCGCTCATCTAAACACTCCGGTGATGCGGACAGCCAGTACTTGCTCTCTTTCTGCTAGTACTTGCTCCCTATAGCCCAATGTGCGGCGTATGATCATTCCGCTACAGCATTACGCCGCGCATTGGGCTATAGGGAGCAAGTACAGGGACCCCCTCGACCTACGATGGCCCCGAAATACGATAATTTCAAAATGCGATCACTCTCAGAGGCAGCATCAACATACAATGCTTTTGTATGTCGGGGCCATCGCATAAACAGCTATCTGGCAGCGCAGACTACTTCAGCTGCCATCGGATAGCCGTTTACGGTGCCCCGTGTGGTCCGCTGACGATCACTTACCTGTCCTCGGGGCTCCGGCGCGTCCTCCTCAGGATCCCCTGCATCGTCGGCGCTCTCCATCGTCATCATCACGCCATCATCCAATAGGAGCGGCGTGCGTAGCGACGTGATGGCGGCGACGTGAGAGCGCAGATGCCGGGGAAGCAGAGGCCTTCCCGGAGCATCGGGGACACCTCGGGGACGCGGAGACAGCGATGGAGGGTGACATCCAGGGCAGCGGTGACGAGTGGTGATGGTTCGGAGCGGCGGGGACAGGTGAGTATAACTTCCTATACCAGTGGTCTTCAACCTGCGGACCTCCAGATGTTGCAAAACTACAACACCCAGCATGCCTGGACAGCCAACGGCTGAGGACAGGATATGAGGTTGAGATATAAGGACGGGATATGAGGTTGGGATATGACAACGATATATGAGGATGGGATATGAAGTCAAAAGCTTCCTCCTTTGTTGATTTTCCTCCCCAACAAGGATTAGGAAGGAAACACCGGACAACACCGGATACTCAGCTAGTAAAGGATAAAATCCAGCGATCAGTTTTCTGTAATCAGTTTCAGTATAAATCCACATTACATGGGAAAATAAAGGGACCGAAGGATTCTGAATGAGGCCGGGTCATGGGGGCAAGACGAGGAGGGCCAGGAGACCTGGGGCCAGGGTTTTAAAAACTGCCGGGGGATCCTGTGCATGTAAATAACTCTTAAATGATCCCCGACTTATATAGGTGATTTTGTCGTACTTCTGGAAAAAATCATAACTACATGCACAAAAATTAATACGTTTAAAACCGCATATGGGCCGGTATGAGGGCTAATTTTTTGCGCCACCATCTGAAGTTTTTAGCGGTATCATTTTTGTATTGATCAGGTTTTTTGATTGCTTTTTATTCATTTTTTCATTATATAAAAAGTGACCAAAAATACGCTACTTTGGAATTTTTTTCCACATACGTCATTGACCGTGCAGTTTAATTAATGATATATTTTTTATAGTTCGGACATTTACGCAGATGGCGATACCACATATGTTTATTTTTATTATGGTT
Organism: Hyla sarda; assembly: GCF_029499605.1. Taxonomy (NCBI): domain Eukaryota; kingdom Metazoa; phylum Chordata; class Amphibia; order Anura; family Hylidae; genus Hyla; species Hyla sarda. The sequence goes on from NC_079189.1 coordinate 616,632,049, forward strand.
ACATCTTTTTTTTATATGGAATTTGGGAAAAGGGATGTGATTTAAACTTTTAATAAGGAAGGGGTTAATGGGTGTTTTTTTTTTAAACTATGCCGCAGAGACCCGTCTCCCCTCATCAGCCATCTGGGGGACCCCCTGGGATGGTAACCCTGAGGGGCCCCTCCCCGCTGCTGGGCTCTCCGGGACCACCCTGGCTGGGGCCTGGCCGTTCTGGATGGGACGCTGAATTGGGCATGGATTTGGAGTGCTCGGGGATACCAGCTTCTGCATTGCCTGTCATGGACTTTAGCCAATTGCTTTCTCAACTCCCTTCTAAGGAAGACTTTAAAGTGCTTATTGCAGAGGTTAAAGATGCCTGCCGAGCTGAAATTGCCCAGATGCGCCAGGACCTACAACATGCCTCACAGAGAGTGGGCGACTTAGAGGAGGCCCATGACTCCACAAGGTCCTACATTGGAAAGATTCAAGGGACTATGTCTGCTCAGAATGACTTCCTTAACGACCTCCATTCTCACGTGGAGGACCTTGACAACCGGGGAAGGAACAACAACATCTGAGTACGTGGTCTCCCGGAGGCGACCCAGGTGGAAGATCTGCATATAACACTCGAGGCTATCTTTAATATGATTCTGGGGGAACCCCCTTCTAACAAAATTAAGCTGGATCGTGCACAAGGAGTCTTACGTCCTCGCCCGGTGAATGGCCCTCCTCAGGATGCGGTGTGTTGTGTAACTGATTTCCAACTGAAAGAGAGGATAAAGTCTCGCTCTTTAAAGACTTTTGACTTTGATGGGGTACCTATCCAGCTTTTCCAGGACCTCTCCTGGATTACCCTGCGTAAACGGCGGTTGCTCCAACCACTTTTGTCTACTCTTCGTGCTGCACAGATACCTTACAAGTGGTCCTTCCCGTTTGCTCTACAAGCTAGAAAAGATGGACGCTCTGCTGTTCTTTGCACCTATGCTGATTTGCAGGATCTCTGTGCCGCCTTGGATGTTTCTACGCCCCGGCTTCAGGACTGGGGTCTGATACCTCCACCACCTTCTCTGCCGCCAGTGTTGCAGCCAGTACGAGGGAAGCATGCTGGCCGCGGTGGGGCTACCATTTCACCTGGCCCTTTGGGCCCTAACCGCCTCTCACTGTGAGGCCTCTGGCGAAGATTGCTGCTGGGACTGTTTGCTTGATGACGGGACATTTATCTACGCCTTCATATCTTGAGCATTGCTTTCTTTTCTTCTTGTGGTTGGGTTTACTGTTGTTGGATTAGTTTCTTATACCTGATGGGAAGTATATTTAGGGCTGTTCTTAAGCATGGCTTGTGGGTGGGACTTTAGATCTCTTTATTGGTCATCTTGGGTGCGTTCTTCCACTTCCCCCCTCAGAGGCCATGGTCCATGACTGTATGACACAAATAGTTTTATTCTTGCAGTTATTGTTCCCCACATTGGTCTCCACTCTGGCCTTTTGTGCCATTGATTTGTTTATGGCATTGTGTGTTTTATCTATTTACCCTTTTGTAACAGTTTGTTGGCTCCCCATGTGTTTCCCTTGTCTCCTGTTTGGTTTGTTCTTTCGGTTGTCTGTTCTTTTTCTTTCTATTCTCTCCTCTTCTAGGTCCGATACGGAATCATGACGTTCATCAGTCTTCGGCTGGCCCTTTCATGACTTGTCTCCGGGTCTGAGTGAGTACTATATATTGCACCTGTCCTACACTACTTTGAACCCCTCATGGCTAAGTGCGTCTCTTTGAATGTGAAGGGTCTTAACACCTCCACTAAAAGGCGTCTCCTGCAGTGAGAGCTGGTAGCCCTCAAAGCTGACATAGTCTTTGTTCAGGAGACGCACTTTGACAGGACGGGCACTTTTCAGTTTCTGCATCACCTCTATCCCCAAGCATTTTTAGCTTCCACTGATAGGAAGGTAGCGGCCATTTTAATATCCCGAAACGGTCTCCTGCAAGTCTCTTCCTCATATGTGGATCCGTCCGGTAGGTTTGTTATTCTAAGTGGCTCCCTGGGGGGTGAACCTCTTCTTCTTTGTAATGTGTATGCCCCTAATTCGGCATAGATCCCCTTTCTTCATCAAGTTCTGAAGCGTTTATAAACATATCTGCCCTCGGCCTGGCTATTGGGAGGGTTTTTTAACTTAGTTTTTTCGCCTTCGGCCGACCGTCACTCTCTAGGGGGCTCCTGGGTACCCCCTCCCCAGCTGCGGCTCTCTACGCATTTTCGGAGATTAGTCCGCTCGGCGGCGCTTTATGACCTGTGGCGTATTAATCACCCCTCGGATCGCTCCTTTTCTTTTTACTTGCTCCCGCATAGACTCCATACGCGTATAGATTATTTTTTTGGTAATCTCCCGATGGTACGTATGCTCTCGACCGCCTCTATGGAACCTATCTCCTGGTCAGACCACGGCCCTGTTCTTGTATCCTTTTCCCCTTTTGTCTCTTCTCCACGTCGCTGCCACTCGGTGTCGGTGTCCTCACCGGCTGTTTTGTGGGAGGCTCACAAGGCAGTGGTCCGTGGCCATTGTATAGCCTTGGTCTCTAGATTAAAACGAGATGCCCTGATCCGCTCCCGGGAACTCAGGGAGCAAATCTCTGCTTTGGAAACTCTTATGCTGACTGCCCCTACCCTCACGATTTTGAGCCACTTAGTAGCCGCACGATCTCAGCTGGGAGATTTGGCTCTCCATAAAGTGGAGCGCCAGCTGCTTTATGCTAAACAGCGGTTTTATGAAAAAGGCAATAAAGGGCACACGATGCTAGCTAGGCGCTTAAGGGAGCGTGCGGCTGCTCAGACTCCTTCGGCCCTGAGGGACGCGGAGGGAACTCTTCAGTACCATCCTGACTCCATTTCTCGCCTCCTCTATGGCTACTACTCCAAACTCTATTCTCTTCCCTCACATCGGACCCGGGTGAGCGTGCTGTGGCATTAGAATTCTTTCTCTCAAGATGTAGCCTTCCGGCCCTCTCTGCCGCTGGCAGGGAGTCCCTGAATGCTCCCGTTACATTTGAGGAACTTACCGAGGTTCTCAAATCTCTACCGACGGGGCGCTCACCGGATCCTGACGGGTTTACCTATTTGTACTATAAAACCTATTCGTCAGTCCTTCTGCCTAAGCTGGTCCCCCTATTTAACTCTTTTCTGAAAGGGGAGGAGATCCCACAGTCCTTCAAACACTCCTTAATTACCCTGATCCCTAGACCTAACAAAGACACCCATGACTGCTCTAGTTATAGGCCTATAGGCCTGCTGAATTCCGACCTGAAACTAATTTTCTAAGATCTTGGCGGCCCGTCTTTGTAGTTTTCTTCCCACTCTCATTCACAAAGACCAAGTTGGTTTTATCCCCTGTCGTCAGGGAGGCGATAACACGAGAAGGGTGGCCAACCTTATTGATCTTCTCAATAAGAGATCAGAACAGGCCTTACTTTTAAGTTTAGATGCTGAAAAGGCTTTTGATAGGCTGGGCTGGCCTTTCATGTTTGCCACCCTTCAGAAATTTGGAATCATGGGTAACTTCATTTCAGCTATGCGGGGTCTCTACTCCTCTCCCACCGCTTCTCTTAAACTCCCATCTGACTCCTCTCCCCATTTTACTCTCTATAACGGTACTAGGCAGGGCTGTCCGTTGTCCCCATTGATTTTTACACTTTGCATAGAGCCGCTGGCGGCCCTGATCAGGGAGAACGCGGACATCTCTGGCGTCACTTTACATGGGAGTGCTTTTAAGATCTGTCTATTTGCGGATGATGTCTTACTTACCCTCACTAACCCTCTTTTGTCTTTACCTTCTCTGTACAAACTCTTGCATGAATATGGACTAATCTCGGGCTATAAAGTCAACCTCTCTAAGTCTGAAGCTATGCCTGTCAATCTCCCACCATCTCTGGTGTCCCACCTACGTTCTAACTACTCCTTTCCCTGGTCTTCCTCTACTATTAAATATCTGGGAGTCTCCCTCTCTCCTAGCTATTCCTCTCTATACTCTGTTAACTTCCCCTCCCTGTTCCGAGAGCTACGTGCACTGTTAGAAAAATGGTGGTTACACTATTCTCCCCAAGCTGCTCTATTTTTTTGAGACGTTGCCGGTACGGGTCCCACTGGTGGTGTTGAGATAGTTTCAGTCGGCTATTTTTAGGTTTATATGGGACGCTAAAAAGGCATAGACTTCCTCTGTCCGTGATGATGGCGAATCGATTTTCGGGGGGTCTGGGAGTGCCTGATGTCACAAAGTATTATTGGGCAGCACACCTACGTCACCTAGCCGCATGGTCTACCCACCGGGCTTATAGTAAATGGATGCAACTCCAAAAACTGTGGCTGGCACCGATACATCCCAATGCTTTTCTCTGGTCCTTCCCTCTCCTGTCCCCTATGCATCCCCTACTGGGCCCTATGTCATTCACTCGCTTTGTCTGGACTTACTGCTCTAGGCGATTCCTCCTCCTCTCCTCCTCCTCTCCAATGCAATCCTTCCTCTATCACCCAGCCTTTCCTCTGGGAGGTACCTCGCGAATGGTGGGGGAGTGGGTCTATTTTGTTGGGCTGATGTAGTGAATCCTGTCACTTGTGTTCTCTTATCCTTTGAAGACTTGAAGTATCGCTCGGACCTCCCTGCTTCTGAAATGGCCCACTATACACAGCTGAGGCATTATCTGTATTCGCAGCGGGGCTCACTGACTGTGTCACTCCCCACGAGCTTTGAGCAGTTGTGTAGGAGTGGGCCTCAGACGAGGGGACTACTTTCGAGTATCTATTCCCTTTTAAATTCCCCTTTGGATGGTGCCCCCCCTTCGCATAGCTATATGAGGTGTTGGGAGGAAGTCCTTGATACTACCATTTCACTTCCTCAGTGGCGTGTGATCTGGGATAGGGCCTCTCGGGCCTCCATCTGTACGGCGTATAAAGAGACACAGTTTAAGATGCTCATGGGCTGGTAACACACCCCTGTCCTGCTTAATATGCTGAATCCTGATATCCCCCAACAATGTTGGAGATGCGGTGTAGGGTTGGGTGATACATACCACATATTCTGGACGTGCCCATTGATCACCCCATTTTGGGTGAAGGTGCAAGATTTGCTTTGGGAGGTTCTGGGAGCTAGGGTGTCCTTGGATCCCTTAGTCTTCTTACTGCACTTATCCACTAAAACCTTGGCCAAAGGACCCTTTAAATTATTTCTGCATATTGCCCTCTCATTGCTAAGCATTGGAAACAGGCCACCCCCCCCTCCTGAGGGTGAACTCCTAGCCCGAGTTCGGGAAATTCGCTCCCTAGAGTCTATCACTGCTTCCCTGAATAACACCATCCCACAGTTTCTCTCAGTATGGGACCGATGGGACAGATTCCCTGTCTCCCCCCCCCCCCAACTTCCTTTTCCCTCCCCCCCTCCCTTTTTTTTGTTTTAAATGATGTGTAGAACTGATATACGGTTCCTTGGTTCTTATTTTACCACAATGATGCATTACTTGTACGATGTGTCCTGCTCTATCTCGTGACGTGTAATGCCTGCTACTGGGGATTGTCTCCCCGACTTTTACTTGTTTGTATTCCTTTTGTGAAAAATGTAATAAAAATCTACATTTAAAAAAAAAAAAAAATATGGGTCTTTCTATTACATTACTTAATTCCTTTAGAACACGGGGGTGAATGCCATCTGGACCTTGTGATTTGTCTATTTTGATTTTGTAGGCGGCACTGTACTTCTTCCTGGGTTAGACAGGTGACCTGTACTTCTTCCTGGGTTAGACAGGTGACCTGTACTTCTTCCTTGGTTAGACAGGTGACCTGTACTTCTTCCTGGGTTAGACAGGTGACCTGTACTTCTTCCTGGGTTAGACAGGTGACCTGTACTGGGGAGTTTACCTTATCTTGCTGTATTTCACCCGTCATTTCATTTTCCTTGGTGAACACAGTGGAGAAGAATTTGTTTAATATATTTGCTTTTTCCTGATCCCCGTTTATAATTTCCTCATTATCATTTTTAAAAGGGCCTACGCTTTCATTTTTTACCTTTTTGCTATTTATATAGTTAAAGAACATTTTGGGGTTAGTTTTACTCTCTTTGGCAATGAGTCTTTCTGTCTCTAGTTTTTGCGGGGTTTTATCTGTTTTTTACATATTTTACATTTTTCTCTATAGCTTTTTAACCCCTTAAGGACTCAGCCCATTTTGGCCTTAACCCCTTCAGGACCAAGCCCATTTTGGCCTTAAGGACCAGAGCGTTTTTTGCACATCTGACCACTGTCACTTTAAACATTAATAACTCTGATGCTTTTAGTTATCATTCTGATTCCGAGATTGTTTTTTTGTGACATATTCTACTTTAACATGGTGGTAAATTTTTGTGGTAACTTGCATCCTTTCCATGTGAAAAATCCTAAAATTTGATGAAAAATTTGAAAATTTTGCATTTTTCTAACTTTGAAGCTCTCTGCTTGTAAGGAAAATGTATATTACAAATAAAAAAATTTTTTATTCACATATACAATATGTCTACTTTATGTTTGCATCATAAAAGTGACGAGTTTTTACTTTTGGAGACACCAGAGGCTTCAAAGTTCAGCAGCAATTTTCCAATTTTTCACAAAATTTTCAAACTCACTATTTTTCAGGGACCAGTTCAGGTTTGAAGTGGATTTGAAGGGTCTTCATATTAGAAATACCCCATAAATGACCCCATTATAAAAACTGCACCCCCCAAAGTATTCAAAATGACATTCAGTCATCATTTTAACCCTTTAGGTGTTTCACAGGAATAGAAGCAAAGTGAAGGAGAAAATTCACAATCTTCATTTTTTACACTCTCATGTTCTTGTAGACCCAATTTTTGAATTTTTACAAGGGGTAAAAGGAGAAAAAGTATACTTCTATTTGTAGCCTGATTTCTCTCGAGTAAGCACATACCTCATATGTCTATGTAAAGTGTTCGGCGGGCGCAGTAGAGGGCTCAGAAGCGAAGGAGCGACAAGGGGATTTTGGAGAGTACGTTTTTCTGAAATGGTTTTTGGGGGGCATGTTGCATTTAGGAAGCCCCTATGGTGCCAGAACAGCAAAAAACCCTCACATGGCATACCATTTTGGAAACTAGACCCCTTGAGGAACATAACAAGGAATAAAGTGAGCCTTAATACCCCACAGGTGTTTCACGACTTTTGCATATGTAAAAAAAATAATATTTTTTTTCACTAAAATGTGTGTTTCCCCCCCAAATTTCACATTTTTCCAAGGGTTAATAGCAGGAAATACCCCCCAATATTTGTAACCCCTTCTCTTCTGAGTATGGAGGTACCCCATAAGTTGACCTGAAGTGCACTATGGGCGAACTACAATGCTCAGAAGAGAAGGAGTCATATTTGGCTTTTTGAGAGCAAATTTTGCTCGGGGGGCATATCGCATTTAGGAAGCCCCTATGGTGCCAGAACAGCAAAAAAAAAACACATGGCATACCATTTTGGAAACGAGACCCCTTGAGGAACGTAACAAGGGGTACAGTGAGCATTTGCCCCCCACTGGTGTCTGACAGATCTTTGGAACAGTGGGCTGTACAAGTTTTCATTTTCACGGACCACTGTTCCAAAGATCCGTCAGACACCTGTGGGGGGTAAATTCTCACTGCACCCCTCATTACATTCCGTGAGGGGTGTCGTTTCCGAAATGGGGTCACATGCGTTTTTTTTTTTTTTGCGTTTGTCAAAACCGCTGTAACAATCAGCCACCCCTGTGCAAATCACCTCAAATGTACATGGTGCACTCTCCCTTCTGGGCCTTGTTGTGCGCCCCCAGAGGACTTTACGCCCACATATGGGGTATCTCCGTACTCGGGAGAAATTGCATTACAAATTTTGGGGGGCTTTTTTCCCTTTTACCTCTTGTGAAAATGTAAAGTATAGGGCAACATCAGCATGTTAGTGTAAAAAATTTAATTTTTTTACACTAACATTCTGGTGTAGACCCCAACATTTCCTTTTCATGAAGGGTTAAAGAAGAAAAAGCCCCCCAAACCTTGTAACGCAATTTCTCCCGAGTACGGCGATACCCCATATGTGGCCCTAAACTGTTGCCTTGAAATACGACAGGGCTCCAAAGTGAGAGCGCTGTGCGCATTTGAGGCCTGAATTAGGGATTTGCATAGGGGTGGACATAGGGGTATTCTACGCCAGTGATTCCCAAACAGGGTGCCTCCAGCTGTTGCAAAACTCCCAGCATGCGTGGACAGTCAACGGCTGTCCGGCAATACTGGGAGTTGTTGTTTTTCAACAGCTGGAGGCTCTGCTTTGGAAACAGTGATGTACCGGACGTTCTTATTGGGGAGGGGGGCTGTGTAGGGGTATGTGTATATGTAGTGTTTTTAACTTTTTATTTTATTTTGTGTTAGTGTAGTGTAGTGTTTTTAGGGTACAGTCACATGGGCGGGGGATTACAGCGAGTTTCCCGGCGCAAAATTTGCTGCATCTCAAGATGCGAGAAACCCACTGTAAAAGCCTCGCCCATGTGAATGTACCCTGTACACAGGGACCAATCACAGCGATCGCTGACCAGGACCATCAATGGATGGTCCTGGGGGTGAAGCAGAAGTTGTCCCCTGCTGGAAACAGCGGGACTTCTGCCAGTTAACCCGTGCGATGCTGCGCATCGCCGGGTTAACTGAATGTCATTTATAAACGCCGGGATGCGCGAACGCACTGCACAACCCGCGTTTATATATGACATTCTGCGGGAAGGGGTTAAGGACTCAGACAATTTAATTTTTACGTTTTCATTTTTTCCTCCTCGCCTTCTAAAAATCATAACTCTTTTATATTTTCATCCACAGACTAGTATGGGGCTTGTTTGTTGTCCTTTGTAATGACATCACTCATTATATCATAAAATGTATGGCGCCCCCTCTGGTCAGGACTGTTGGATAATATTAAGTCTAGTAGGGCGCCCCCTCTGGTCAGGTCTGTTGGATAATATTAAGTCTAGTAGGGCGCCCCCTCTGGTCAGGTCTGTTGGATAATATTAAGTCTAGTAGGGCGCCCCCTCTGGTCAGGTCTGTTGGGTAATATTAAGTCTAGTAGGGCGCCCCCTCTGGTCAGGTCTGTTGGATAATATTAAGTCTAGTAGGGCGCCCCCTCTGGTCAGGTCTGTTGGTTAATATTAAGTCTAGTAGGGCGCCCCCTCTGGTCAGGTCTGTTGGTTAATATTAAGTCTAGTAGGGCGCCCCCTCTGGTAAGGTCTGTTGGTTAATATTAAGTCTAGTAGGGCGCCCCCTCTGGTCAGGTCTGTTGGATAATATTAAGTCTAGTAGGGCGCCCCCTCTGGTCAGGTCTGTAGGTTAATATTAAGTCTAGTAGGGCGCCCCCTCTGGTCAGGTCTGTTGGTTAATATTAAGTCTAGTAGGGCGCCCCCTCTGGTCAGGTCTGTTAATATTAAGTCTAGTAGGGCGCCCCCTCTGGTCAGGTCTGTTGGTTAATATTAAGTCTAGTAGGGCGCCCCCTCTGGTCAGGTCTGTTAATATTAAGTCTAGTAGGGCGCCCCCTCTGGTCAGGTCTGTTGGATAATATTAAGTCTAGTAGGACGCCCCCTCTGGTCAGGTCTGTTGGTTAATATTAAGTCTAGTAGGGCGCCCCCTCTGGTCAGGTCTGTTGGTTAATATTAAGTCTAGTAGGGCGCCCCCTCTGGTAAGGTCTGTTGGATAATATTAAGTCTAGTAGGGCGCCCCCTCTGGTCAGGTCTGTTGGTTAATATTAAGTCTAGTAGGGCGCCCCCTCTGGTCAGGTCTGTTGGTTAATATTAAGTCTAGTAGGGCGCCCCCTCTGGTCAGGTCTGTTAATATTAAGTCTAGTAGGGCGCCCCCTCTGGTCAGGTCTGTTGGATAATATTAAGTCTAGTAGGGCGTCCCCTCTGGTCAGGTCTGTTAATATTAAGTCTAGTAGGGCGCCCCCTCTGGTAAGGTCTGTTGGATAATATTAAGTCTAGTAGGGCGCCCTCTCTGGTCAGGTCTGTTGGATAATATTAAGTCTAGTACGGCGCCCCCTCTGGTCAGGTCTGTTGGTTAATATTAAGTCTAGTAGGGCGCCCTCTCTGGTCAGGTCTGTTGGTTAATATTAAGTCTAGTAGGGCGCCCCCTCTGGTCAGGTCTGTTAATATTAAGTCTAGTAGGGCGCCCCCTCTGGTCAGGTCTGATAATATTAAGTCTAGTAGAGCGCCCCCTCTGGTCAGGTCTGTTGGTTAATATTAAGTCTAGTAGGACGCCCCCTCTGGTCAGGTCTGTTGGTTAATATTAAGTCTAGTAGGGCGCCCCCTCTGGTCAGGTCTGTTAATATTAAGTCTAGTAGGGCGCCCCCTCTGGTCAGGTCTGTTAATATTAAGTCTAGTAGGGCACCCCTTCTGGTCAGGTCTGTTAATATTAAGTCTAGTAGGGCGCCCCCTCTGGTCAGGTCTGTTGGTTAATATTAAGTCTAGTAGGGCGCCCCCTCTGGTCAGGTCTGTTAATATTAAGTCTAGTAGGACGCCCCCTCTGGTCAGGTCTGTCGGTTAATATTAAGTCTAGTAGGGCGCCCCCTCTGGTCAGGTCTGTTAATATTAAGTCTAGTAGGGCGCCCCCTCTGGTCAGGTCTGTTGGTTAATATTAAGTCTAGTAGGGCGCCCCTTCTGGTCAGGTCTGTTAATATTAAGTCTAGTAGGGCGCCCCCTCTGGTCAGGTCTGTTGGATAATATTAAGTCTAGTAGGGCGCCCCCTCTGGTCAGGTCTGTTGGATAATATTAAGTCTAGTAGGGCGCCCCCTCTGGTCAGGTCTGTTAATATTAAGTCTAGTAGGGCGCCCCCTCTGGTCAGGTCTGTTAATATTAAGTCTAGTAGGGCGCCCCCACTACAATCGCAGTTTACATAGTTAAAAGCTTTCTTAGCAAGATATTGGACATGAGAGTCCAGAAACTTCATGATGAGTTGCCGGGGGTGATTCATCCCAATGCCTTCCATTAATTGGGGTATTCAGGACCTTCTCTGTGGGCTCTACCACCCTGCAGGGGTAATGTAAGCTCAGGGCCTCTGGCAGCTCTACTTTACATTAGGTGAAGATCAGGAGCTGTGACATCCTCCGACAGGGCGATGATCCTCAGATTGTGTCTCCTGGAACAAGTTTTTAGGTCGTCCAGTTTTGCCCAATGGTGATAATTTTCTCCATATGAGATCAATAACGGTTGTGTGTGTCGGTAGTATCCTGCTTCACAGTCCTCACCTGATGATCCACAGGGGTTGTAGCTGCTGTAGGAGAGAGGGCCGTTCATCAATGGAGGCCTCCAGGGTGAGCTAAAAACCCAGAGCGATGAGAGTGGTGACCACTGCAGCCAAGGTCTTGTACTCAACAGCCGGCACGAGCAATGGATCAGCGACAGTGTCATCTGGAGGAGACCGAGTGCTCCGGCTGAATGGTGAGGGAGAGTGCAGCAGCCGCCATCACAAGATAGGAGGACAGCGTGTCTTCACTTAACCAGGATTTCTTGTCGTTCTTTCCATAAAGCATTGTGGGTGTATTGGTGTATTGTCCTGGCCGGGGACATCATGGTTTCAGGTCAGTACCATTAGTAAATGACCATTCTGGAGGCTAGAGGGTGCAGAATTGCTCATGGCAGCGTCAGAACATGAAGTCTCCCCATATGTGTTTTTACAGCAGTCACTAAGGGGCCTTAGGCTAGGCTGCAGGTAAACCCATTACATACTACGGTGAAATCACAACTGCGGCACGTAATGGATCTGTGGGGCTCTGTTACCCCCATGTCAATGGGTTTACATGGCCGCGGCAGCCACGGGTCTTATGAAGACCTCCAAGCCTGCCATGTAAGTACCAATAAAGAGTCGTGCAGAAGGCACAGTGCTGCAGACCTCATACACTACATGACAGTAGTATTACAGTGCGTTATATGACCAATCACAAGATCAGAAGTTGGTGCAAGTTATAATGAGTGACACTTACCTGGTGATGTGAGGGGCCGGGGGTCCTCCATAATGTCCTGGTACAGATCCTTGTGTCCTTCTACATACTCCCACTCCTCCATGGAGAAATAGACCGCCACATCCTGACACCTTATAGGAACCTGACACATAATGATACCGTCATCACCAGACCCCTCCATTACTGTATAATGTCCCTGCAGTGTCACCTCTCTAATCATCACCAGACCCTCCATTACTGTATAATGTCCAGCAGTGTCACCTCTCTAATCATCATCAGACCCCTCCATTACTGTATAATGTCCCAGCAGTGTCACCTCTCTAATCATCACCAGACCCCTCCATTACTGTATAATGTCCCAGCAGTGTCACCTCTCTAATCATCACCAGACCCCTCCATTACTGTATAATATCCCAGCAGTGTCACCTCTCTAATCATCACCAGACCCCTCCATTACTGTATAATGTCCCAGCAGTGTCACCTCTCCAGTCATCACCAGACCCCTCCATTACTGTATAATGTCCCAGCAGTGTCACCTCTCTAATCATCACCAGACCCCTCCATTACTGTATAATGTCCCTGCAGTGTCACCTCTCTAATCATCACCAGACCCCTCCATTACTGTATAATGTCCCAGCAGTGTCACCTCTCCAGTCATCACCCCGACCCCTCCATTACTGTATAATGTCCCTGCAGTGTCACCTCTCTAATCATCACCAGACCCCTCCATTACTGTATAATGTCCCAGCAGTGTCACCTCTCTAATCATCACCAGACCCCTCCATTACTGTATAATGTCCCAGCAGTGTCACCTCTCTAATCATCACCAGACCCCTCCATTACTGTATAATATCCCAGCAGTGTAACCTCTCTAATCATCACCAGACCCCTCCATTACTGTATAATGTCCCAGCAGTGTCACCTCTCCAGTCATCACCAGACCCCTCCATTACTGTATAATGTCCCAGCAGTGTCACCTCTCTAATCATCACCAGACCCCTCCATTACTGTATAATGTCCCTGCAGTGTCACCTCTCTAATCATCACCAGACCCCTCCATTACTGTATAATGTCCCAGCAGTGTCACCTCTCCAGTCATCACCCCGACCCCTCCATTACTGTATAATGTCCCTGCAGTGTCACCTCTCTAATCATCACCAGACCCCTCCATTACTGTATAATGTCCCAGCAGTGTCACCTCTCCAGTCATCACCAGACCTCTCCATTACTGTACAATGTCCCAGCAGTGTCACCTCTCTAATCATCACCAGACCTCTCCATTACTGTACAATGTCCCAGCAGTGTCACCTCTCTAATCATCACCAGACCCCTCCATTACTGTACAATGTCCCAGCAGTGTCACCTCTCTAATCATCACCAGACCCCTCCATTACTGTACAATGTCCCAGCAGTGTCACCTCTCTAATCACCAGACCCCTCCATTACTGTATAATGTCCCAGCAGGGTCACCTCTCCAATCCTCACCAGACCCCTCCATTACTGTATAATGTCCCAGCAGTGTCACCTCTCCAGTCATCACCAGACTCCTCCATTACTGTATAATGTCTCAGCAGTGACACCTCTCTAATCATCACCAGACCCCTCCATTACTGTATAATGTCCCAGCAGTGTCACCTCTCCAGTCATCACCAGACCCCTCCATTACTGTATAATGTCCCAGCAGTGTCACCTCTCTAATCATCTCCAGATCCCTCCATTACTGTATAATGTCCCAACAGTGTCACCTCTCCAGTCATCACCAGACCCCTCCATTACTGTATAATGTCCCAGCAGTGTCACCTCTCCAGTCATCACCAGACCCCTCCATTACTGTATAATGTCCCAGCAGTGTCACCTCTCCAGTCATCACCAGACCCCTCCATTACTGTATAATGTCCCAGCAGGGTCACCTCTCTAATCATCACCAGACCCCTCCATTACTGTATAATGTCCCAGCAGTGTCACCTCTGCAGTCATCACCAGACCCCTCCGTTACTGTATAATGTCCCAGCAGGGTCACCTCTCTAATCATCACCAGACCCCTCCATTACTGTATAATGTCCAGCAGTGTCACCTCTCCAGTCATCACCAGACCCCTCCATTACTGTATAATGTCCAGCAGTGTCACCTCTCCAGTCATCACCAGACCCCTCCATTACTGTATAATGTCCAGCAGTGTCACCTCTCCAGTCATCACCAGACCCCTCCATTACTGTATAATGTCCAGCAGTGTCACCTCTCCAGTCATCACCAGACCCCTCCATTACTGTATAATGTCCCAGCAGGGTCACCTCTCTAATCATCACCAGACCCCTCCATTACTGTATAATGTCCCAGAAGTGTCACCTCTCCAGTCATCACCAGACCCCTCCATTACTGTATAATGTCCCAGCAGTGTCACCTCTCCAGTCATCACCAGACCCCTCCATTACTGTATAATGTCCCAGCAGGGTCACCTCTCTAATCATCACCAGACCCCTCCATTACTGTATAATGTCCCAGAAGTGTCACCTCTCCAGTCATCACCAGACCCCTCCATTACTGTATAATGTTCCAGCAGTGTCACCTCTCTAATCATCACCAGACCCCTCCATTACTGTATAATGTCCCAGCAGGGTCACCTCTCCAATCATCACCAGACCCCTCCATTACTGTATAATGTCCAGCAGTGTCACCTCTCCAGTCATCACCAGACCCCTCCATTACTGTATAATGTCCCAGCAGTGTCACCTCTCTAATCATCACCAGACCCCTCCATTACTGTATAATGTCCCAGCAGTGTCACTTCTCCAGTCATCACCAGACCCCTCCATTACTGTATAATGTCCCAGCAGTGTCACTTCTCCAGTCATCACCAGACCCCTCCATTACTATATAATGTCCCAGCAGTGTCACCTCTCCAATCATCACCAGACCCCTCCATTACTGTATGTCTCAGCAGTGTCACCTCTCTAATCATCACCAGACCCCTCCATTACTACTGTATAATGTCCCAGCAGTGTCACCTCTCCAGTCATCACCAGACCCCTCCATTACTATATAATGTCCAGCAGTGTCACCTCGCCAGTCACCACCAGACCCCTCCATTACTATATAATGTCCAGCAGTGTCACCTCTCCAGTCATCACCAGACCCCTCCATTACTGTATAATGTCCCAGCAGTGTCACCTCTCTAATCATCACCAGACTCCTCCATTACTGTATAATGTCCCAGCAGTGTCACCTCTCTAATCATCACCAGACCCCTCCATTACTGTATATTGTCCCAGCAGTGTCACCTCTCCAGTCATCACCAGACCCCTCCATTACTGTATAATGTCCCAGCAGTGTCACCTCTCCAGTCATCACCAGACCCCTCCATTACTGTATAATGTCCCAGCAGTGTCACCTCTCTAATCACCAGACCCCTCCATTACTGTATAATGTCCCAGCAGTGTCACCTCTCTAATCACCAGACCACTCCATTACTGTATAATTTCCCAGCAGTGTCACCTCTCCAGTCATCACCAGACCCCTCCATTACTGTATAATGTCCCAGCAGTGTCACCTCTCCAGTCATCACCAGACCTCTCCATTACTGTATAATGTCCCAGCATTCCCAGCAGTGTCACCTCTCCAGTCATCACCAGACCCCTCCATTACTGTATAATGTCCCAGCAGTGTCACCTCTCTAATCATCACCAGACTCCTCCATTACTATATAATGTCCCAGCAGTGTCACCTCTCCAGTCATCACCAGACCCCTCCATTACTGTATAATGTCCCAGCAGTGTCACCTCTCCAGTCATCACCAGACCCCTCCATTACTGTATAATGTCCCAGCAGTGTCACCTCTCTAATCATCACCAGACTCCTCCATTACTATATAATGTCCCAGCAGTGTCACCTCTCCAGTCATCACCAGACCCCTCCATTACTGTATAATGTCCCAGCAGTGTCACCTCTCCAGTCATCACCAGACCCCTCCATTACTGTATAATGTCCCAGCAGTGTCACCTCTACAGTCATCACCAGACCCCTCCATTACTGTATAATGTCCCAGCAGTGTCACCTCTCTAATCATCACCAGACCCCTCCATTACTGTATAATGTCCAGCAGGGTCACCTCTCTAATCATCACCAGACCCCTCCATTACTGTATAATGTCCCAGCAGGGTCACCTCTCCAGTCAGCAGCTCCATCATCTTGTTGATGAGTTCTAGGATCTTCTTGTTGTTCCTCTCATGTATCATGGAGTGAGGTGGAGGGTCTGTGATGGGGTTCGGGCCCCTGCTCCATCCTCCGGACTCCCCCGATGTCTTCCTCACTATGGTATAATCCTGTGTATGGAGAGAGACACAAATCTGGTGATCAGTATAAATCCCGGGATCACCGACCATCTCCAGAATCTATGACTATAACCTGTGATATTATTACACTGAAGAAAGTCATCGGGCCCCTCCTGATCTCTTGTATTTCCCCATGACACCTTCTTCTGGAGGAGAACCCCATAGTCTCACTGCTCTTACAGTAAAGAATCCTCCTCTATTGCTCCTATAACATTCCTATTGGCCGATTGGTTCCCATGGTAACTGCCCATATTGGGGCTGATCCTATAACATTCCTATTGGCCCATTGGTTGCCATGGTAACTGCCCATATTGGGGCTGATCCTATAACATTCCTATTGGCCCATTGGTTGCCATGGTAACTGCCCATATTGGGGCTGATCCTTCCTATAACATTCCTATTGGCCCATTGGTTTCCATGGTAACTGCCCATATTGGGGCTGATCCTATAACATTCCTATTGGCCCATTGGTTCCCATGGTAACTGCCCATATTGGGGCTGATCCTTCCTATAACATTCCTATTGGCCCATTGGTTCCCATGGTAACTGCCCATATTGGGGCTGATCCTTCCTATAACATTCCTATTGGCCCTTTGGTTCCCATGGTAACTGCCCATATTGGGGCTGATCCTTTCTATTGGCCCATTGGTTCCAATGGTAAATGCCCATATTGGGGCTGATCCTTCCTATAACATTCCTATTGGCCCATTGGTTGCCATGGTAACTGCCCACATTGGAGCTGATCCTTCCTATAACATTCCTATTGGTTGCCATGGTAACTGCCCATATTGGGGCGGATCCTTCCTATAACATTCCTATTGGCCCATTGGTTGCCATGGTAACTGCCCATATTGGGGCTGATCCTTCCTATCATGTCTTCTCTTCCCTATAATCCAATAAAGATGATAGAAATCTAGAGGAGTCACCTCTCCGGTCAGCAGGCGGATGATCTCCAGGGTGATGTGTAATAGTCCTGTAGTCACATCAGTCCTGTCCGGGGACATCCTGGGGGCAGCGGGAGAGAGGACGGGGGTGGATGAAGGACCTGTGGTGACGTCACGTGAGGGGGGCGGGGCTAAGCGATGGAGAGGAAGTGGTGGATGAAGGACCTGTGATCATGGTCATGTGACATGAGGGGCGTGACTTTATTTGAAGTTGAAGAGGGGGATTCTCTTTTTCCTCGGTTTTATAAGTTGTCAGCAGCTGTGAGAGAGCTGGAGCCAGAGGGATGCTGGGAGTTGTAGTTCTCTCCTCTGATATCACATAATAACAGTCTGGACATGCTGGGAGTTGTAGTTCTCTCCTCTGATATCACATAATAACAGTCTGGACATGCTGGGAGTTGTAGTTCTCTCCTCTGATATCACATAATAACAGTATGGACATGCTGGGAGTTGTAGTTCTCTCCCCTGATATCACATAATAACAGTCTGGACATGCTGGGAGTTGTAGTTCTCTCCTGATATCACATAATAACAGTCTGGACATGCTGGGAGTTGTAGTTCTCTCCTCTGATATTACATAATAACAGTCTGGACATGCTGGGAGTTGTAGTTCTCTCCTCTGATATCACATAATAACAGTGGACATGCTGGGAGTTGTAGTTCTCTCCTCTGATATCACATAATAACAGTCTGGACATGCTGGGAGTTGTAGTTCTCTGATATCACATAATAACAGTCTGGACATGCTGGGAGTTGTAGTTCTCTCCTCTGATATCACATAATAACAGTCTGGACATGCTGGGAGTTGTAGTTCTCTCCTCTGATATCACATAATAACAGTCTGGACATGCTGGGAGTTGTAGTTCTCTGATATCACATAATAACAGTCTGGACATGCTGGGAGTTGTAGTTCTCTCCTCTGATATCACATCATAACAGTCTGGACATGCTGGGAGTTGTAGTTCTCTCCTCTGATATCACATAATAACAGTCTGGACATGCTGGGAGTTGTAGTTCTCTGATATCACATAATAACAGTCTGGACATGCTGGGAGTTGTAGTTCTCTCCTCTGATATCACATCATAACAGTCTGGACATGCTGGGAGTTGTAGTTCTCTCCTTTGATATCACATAATAACAGTCTGGACATGCTGGGAGTTGTAGTTCTCTCCTCTGATATCACATAACAGTCTGGACATGCTGGGAGTTGTAGTTCTCTCCTCTGATATCACATAATAACAGTCTGGACATGCTGGGAGTTGTAGTTCTCTCCTCTGATATGACTTAATAACAGTCTGGACATGCTGGGAGTTGTAGTTCTCTCCTCTGATATCACATAACAGTCTGGACATGCTGGGAGTTGTAGTTCTCTCCCCTGATATCACATAATAACAGTCTGGACATGCTGGGAGTTGTAGTTCTCTCCTCTGATATCACATAATAACAGCCTGGACATGCTGGGAGTTGTAGTTCTCTCCTCTGATATCACTTAATAACAGTCTGGACATGCTGGGAGTTGTAGTTCTCTCTCAGGCTGTTCAGTGTGATGATGGTGATTTTTGTGTCAGTTGACAATGAACATCATGTGATCTCTGCTCTGTGGAGCGTCTCTTCTCTTGTACTGTGGGTTGTGGTCGCTCCAGTGATTCTCCCCCTCATTATTACAGTTATGGATCGGTCTGATCTCCGCCCACAGTCACATGACCCCCTGAAGACGCAGCAGGGAAACCTGTTTTATCTCCACCTGTGATCAGGATATAAAGGAGACGCCACATCTGACGCCTCCTCCTCCAGTTTTTCACCTTAAGAAGAAAAAATTCCCATGAGGTGTTAAAGGGATCAGTGATCAGGAAGCCTGAACTAGAAGTCACGGGGGCGGCGCCTGCCGGCTTTTCCCTGAACCAAGAGTCACGGGTGCGGCCTTGTTTGCTTCTCCCCCAAACTGGAGTCATGGGGCGGCTCTCTGCCAGCTTCTCCCCTAACCAAGAGTCACATGTCCTTGTTTGCTTCTCCCTAAACCAGGAGTTATTGGGGCAGCCCCTGCTGGTGTCTTCTCAATCCAGGAGTCTGTGGGGCGGTCCCTGTTGGCTTCTCTCTGAACAAGGAGTCATAGGGGTGGTCCCTGCTGGCTTCTTCCCAAACCAGGAGTCATGGTTGGCTTCTCTCTGAACCTGGAGTCATGAGGGCAGTCTCTCTATGTTTCTTCCTGAACCAGGAGTCATGGGGGCAGTCCCTATATGCTTCTTCCTAAACCAGGAGTCATGGGGGCAGTCCCTATATGCTTCTTCCTAAACCAGGAGTCATGGGGGCATTCCCTATATGCTTCTTCCTAAACCAGGAGTCATGGGGGCAGTCCCTATATGCTTCTTTCTAAACCAGGAGTCATGGGGGCAGTCCCTATATGCTTCTTCCTAAACCAGGAGTCATGGGGGCAGTCCCTATATGCTTCTTCCTAAACCAGGAGTCATGGGGGCAGTCCCTATATGCTTCTTCCTAAACCAGGAGTCATGGGGGCAGTCCCTATATGCTTCTTCCTAAACCAGGAGTCATGGGGGTGGTCCCTATATGTTTCTTCCTAAACCAGGAGTCATGGGGGTGGTCCCTATATGTTTCTTCCTAAACCAGGAGTCATGGGGGCGATCCCTATATGCTTCTCCCTAAACCTGGAGTCATGGGGGCGGTCCCTATATGCTTCTCACTAAACCAGGAGTCATGGGGGTGGTCCCTATATGCTTCTCCCTAAACCAGGAGTCATGGGGGCGGTCCCTATATGCTTCTCCCTAAACCAGGAGTCATGGGCGCGGTCCCTATATGCTTCTTCTTAAAACCAGTAGTCATGGGGACGGTCTCTGCTGGTTTCCTTCCGAACAAGGAGTCATGGTGGTGGTCCTTGTTGGCTTCTCTCTGAACCAGGAGTCAAGGCGCCGTGCCTACATGCTTCACCTGGAACCCGGATTCATGGAGGTGGTCCTTGTTGGCATCTCTCTGAACCAGGAGTCAAGGCGCTGTGCCTACATGCTTCACCTGGAACCCGGATTCATGGAGGTGGCCCTTGTTGGTTTCTTCCCACCCACCAGCCCTGTATGATAAATAGAGAAAGAATTTAAGCTAAGTACAGGCACAAAGGCCTGAAAAAAAAAGTCACGAAAAAAAAGGACCGATTTTTTTACTCCCAATGATGCAATTTCTTATGTTTTTTCTTTAAAAATAGTGTATATATGTCTCTCTGCCCTGAAGATTATGTGACCTTCAGTTATGTCTTCAGTCCTTACACATGTTAGAGGTTTACCCCTGCGCTCATGTTCCTTATTCTTTGTATTCTAGTAACCTGACTAACCCTTTGCCTGCTGATTTTGTACTTCGCTGCCTTCTTGGTTTCTTACTACTGGCCTGTTCCTGATAAACCCTAAGTTTAGTTTGGTATTATTTGACTGTTCTTGACGCCCTTGCACTAAGTCCAGCATAGGGACTGTTGCACAGTTGGGGGCTGCAGGTAGGGACAGTGGTTGAGGTGAGATTTTGATTGCTTTCTACCCGGGCAGTAAAGGAGGCATCATACTGCATCTGGTGCTACTAGATTTATTATGGACCAATGTCGGCTTCAGAGGACCAGATGCAGGGCTGAGAGAGTCCAGGACCAAGAGTCGTTCCGACCTAAGACTCCAGCTTCCCCACTGTTTGTTCCCATTGGGCCCTATATTAAACCCTAAGATCATGACCACTTAACGTAAAACTAAACTTTTGGTTCACTTACAAATAGGGATGTTCCGATACTAGTATCGTTATCGGGGCTGATACCAGGTATTTGCATGGTATCGAGGACTCGTCTAATGTCCCCGATACCAAATCCAATACCTGGTGGAGTGCTCCGCACCGCTGCCCCGTTCTCTGCTCCGCACCACTGCCGCTGCCCTGTTCTGCCGTCCGCATCATGGCATCTTATGGAGGAATATGTGACACACACGTCACTCCACTGCGCCCAGCGTAACACTACGGAGGAAGCAGAGTGACGAGTATGTCACATGCTCTTCCATAAGACTCCATAATGCGGGCGGCAAAATGGGGCAGTGGCAGTGATGAGCATGGGGCTGCAGAGTGGCGACAGGTGCAAGTGAGAAACTACAAGGGGGTGCTGCTATCTACAAGGGGGTCCTGCTATCTACAAGGTGGGCCTTCTATGTACAAGGGGGGGTCCTGCTATCTACAAGGGGGGTCCTGCTATCTTCAAGGGGGGTCCTGCTATCTACAAGGTGGGCCTGCTATCTACAAGGTGGGGCCCTGCTATCTTCAAGGGGGGGTCCTGCTGTCTATAAGGGGGGGGGGGGGTCCTGCTGTCTATAAGGGGGGGTCCTGCTATCTTCAAGGGGGGTCTTGCTATCTACAAGGGGGTCCTGCTACCTTCAAGGGGGGTCCTGCTATCTACAAGGGGGTCCTGCTATCTATAAGGGGGGGGGTCCTGCTGTCTACAAGGGGGGTCCTGCTATCTACAAGGGGGATCCTGCTATCTACAAGGGGGATCCTGCTATCTACAAGGGGGGTCCTGCTATCTTGAAGGGGGGGTCCTGCTATCTACAAGGGGGGTCATGCTATCTTCAAGGGGGGTCCTGCTATCTATCTTCAAGGGGGTCCTGCTGGCTACAAGGGGGGGTTCTGCTGTCTAAAAGGGGGGTCCTGCTATCTATCTACAAGGGGGTCCTGCTATCTACAAGGTGGGCCTGCTATCTACAAGGTGGGGCCCTGCTATCTACAAGGGGGGGGGTCCTGCTATCTTCAAGGGGGGGTCCTGCTATCTTCAAGGGGGGGTCCTGCTGTCTATAAGGGGGGGGTCCTGCTATCTTCAAGGGGGGGTCCTGCTGTCTACAAGGGGGTCCTGCTGTCTACAAGGGGGGTCTTGCTATCTACAAGGGGGGTCCTGCTATCTATAAGGGGGGGGGTCCTGCTGTCTACAAGGGGGGTCCTGCTATCTACAAGGGGGATCTTGCTATCTACAAGGGGGGTCCTGCTATCTTGAAGGGGGGGGGTCCTGCTATCTTCAAGGGGGGTCATGCTATCTTCAAGGGGGGTCCTGCTATCTTCAAGGGGGGTCATGCTATCTTCAAGGGGGCTCACGCTATCTATCTTCAAGGGGGTCCTGCTGGCTACAAGGGGGGGGTCCTGCTGGCTACAAGGGGGGGTCCTGCTGTCTACAAGGGGGGTCCTGCTATCTATCTATAAGGGGGGTCCTGCTATCTACAAGTGGGGTCCTGCTATCTACAAGTGGGGTCCTGCTATCTACAAGAGGAGGCCTGCTATCTACAAGGGGGGGGGGGGGGCTGCTATCTATCTATAAGGGGGGTCCTGTTATCTCACTAAGGGGGGTCCTGCTATCTATCTACAAGGGGGTCCTGCTATCTACAAGGGGGGTCCTGCTATCTACAAGGGGAGGCCTGCTATCTACAAGGGGGGGGCTGCTGGCTGCAAGGGGGAGGCCTGCTATGTACAAGGGGGGGGGGGGGCTGGCTACAATGGGGGGGGGGGCTGCTACTAATGTCTGCACCTATCTATACTCCCTACTATTTAAGGCAATCTTACAAGCGGAGTCACCTGCACTAACTTGAATTTATAGGTAGATAGGTCAGGTGACCCGGTTTCTATCACTGCTCACCATGTGAACATCTGAGCAATCGCTCCGGAGACATCGTTCTCACCACCAATGCAAATTCCCTGTTCTTCCCAATGGAGAAGAGAGAAATCTTGGCTCATACTACAGCAGCCGCCTCCATTGCACACAACAAGGACCTACATATCATCATGGTAAACAGCGCCAGAAACCGCATCACCCTGGGGTCAGATTCCCTTTAAAATAAAAGTACTCGTACTTGGTATGGGCGAGTACTAGAATTAAAGTTTCGGTATCGGGACATCCCTACTTACCCCCAGCACATATACGGAGCCTGCAGGGCCCAGGTCTCCGGCTACAAACACTAAACATACAGAGACATCTCAGGAAAACCTATTTTTTTCTCCCACCCTTATAATATTTTTGTTTCCCATTCTCACCAGTCCTCTGTTCACTCGGCTCGTGTAGACCCCATCTCGTTCTCTGATCTCCCTGACGATTGAGCTCTCCTCGGCTCTTCCTCTGTCATGGCGATGGCGATAAAACGAGAGCCTCCTGCCGTATTGGACTGTGATGGATTCTCTCTGTTGTCACCTGCATTTTGTCTCTAATAATCCACCTGATGTCTCTCCTCCTCTGGGAGGCTGATCAATGCTATATTAGAGGTTCCTTCATGGCTCCCGTCTTAATAAGGAACAAACAGAATTTTCCAAGCTGGAGCAGCTATTGGGCACCTCGGTCCTCCATAAACTGCTTACTCTCTACTATTATCAGCTGGGACCAGCCCTTCTGCCCGGTTGCAGTGGGTGGTGGACATCCCGACCCTCACCAAGGAGGGAGGTGAAATATTCCTACTGGGCCACAATGTCCAGTGTCCAGGACCTTATTATTCCATTTAAATGTCTCCTGAGGCTGTATTATACCCTGGTGAAGGTGAAACATATAGGACCTACTGATTCTGATATCCCTGTTCTTCGGCTCTTGGAACTCATCTTCGAAGTGTCCTGGTACGCCCTTCATCCCTCACGTGTCTGATGTTTATTAAGCCAATATTGTTCCACTGTTGACTTGTTTAGGACTTATTTACCTGGTTTGGAAGGTTCTCGATCTTAATTGTGGGGTTTTCTGTCTTTAACAGGCTGGTACCAACAATTTTGTCTACGTCTGTAAGACAGCCCGTGTCCTTGGTCTTTTATACCTCTATGGAAGAACAGGTCTCCTCACTACCATTGCTGGCTTTGGCTACACTAAAAATCTGTAATTAGTTTCCTGTGGGAGATGTACCCTATCCCCCTGGGCTTCCTGACCCAGTGCTTTGTAAATGATGTGAAGCTGGGTTGGTGGATTTTCTCAGATATGGTTCCTGTCTGATTTACGAGATCTAGGGTCCCCGGGGAGCCTGGATTTCCGGAGAGTCATACCCCACTCCTGCTCTCTTTTCCAGGGTGAAATCCTCTTTCGAAATGCGTTGCCCAAAGTTAGGTGAGACTCCTCATGATGGAATCATGTCCCCACCCGTCTCCCTAAAATGTTCCCAACAAATTCACCTCTTTGTTGGAGGGTTTGTGCTCAACATGGGTCACAGCTGCATGTTTTTTTTGGGGGGGGGGATGCCCCTTGCTCTCTTCATTCTGAAAGGAGGTTTGGTGGCTGCGTCTTCTTTTATCGATTACACTCAACCATTTTCTCCAGTCTTCCTCTTTTATTCCGTCTCCAACATTCTGATCACCACGTATCGGTCATCCGTTTTGCGTCCTTTGTTCAATGTGAGGGCACGCTTCCCTGCAATGTGGATGTGCCCAGAACCACTGACCATTCAGAAATGGATGGATGAAGTTCAAGAGATCCAACATATGGAAGAATTGACTACTCACCTCTGTAACCGTACCGACCACCATAAAAAGACTTGGTTTTACTGATAGGCCTTTCCGGGGCATTTAGTGGTCCCTTATGTGTGACTAAATGGTTGTTTTTTTTTTTTTTGTTTCGGCTGTGGCTGCCCCAACACTAAGCATTGAGCAGGTATGGAGCAACAGATCACCGATCAGATGGCGAGAAGGCAGGTACGGACCCTTCTCCCATCCTCTCAGCTGTTCGGGACGCCATTCCTGTGAAACACCGAAAGGGTTAACAAACTTTCTGAATGTCATTTTGACTACTTTGAGGGGTGCAGTTTTTTATAATGGGGTCATTTGGGGGGTATTTCTAATCCACTTCAAAACTGAACTGGTCCCTGAAAAATTCAGATTTAGAAAATTTTGAGAAAAATTGGAAAATTCCTGCTGAACTTTGAAGCCTCTGATTTCTTCAAAAAGTTAAAACATCTCAACTTTATGATGAAAATATAAAGCAGAAATATTGTATTTGTTAATATATAATTTATTTGGAATGTCCATTTTCCTTATAAGCAGAGAGTTTCAAAGTAAAAAAAAAAGCAAAATTTTCTAATTTTTCATAACATTTTGGAATTTTCACCAAGAAATTATGCAAGTATCGACAAAAATGCTCGGGTCCTTAAGGTGAAAATGGGCTTGGTCCTTAAGAGGTTAAAGGGGTACTCCACTGGAAAACATTTTTTTTTTTAAATCAAGTGGTGCCAGAAAATTAAACAGATTTGTAAATTACTTCCATTTAAAAATCTTAATCCTACCAGGACTTATCAGCTGCTGTATACTACAGAGGAAGTTCTTTTCTATTTGAATTTCCTTTCTGTTAGCCACAGTGCTCTCTGCTGACACCTCTGCCCATTTTAGGAACTGTCCAGAGCAGGAGAGGTTTACTATGGGGATTTGCTCCTGCTCTGGACAGTTCCTGACATGGACAGAGGTGTCAGCAGAGAGCACTGTGGACAGACAGAAAGGAATCAAATAGAAAATAACTTCCTCTGTAGTATACAGCAGCTGATAAGTACTGGAAGGACTGGGACTTTTTAATAGAAGTAATTTATAAATCTGTTTAACTTTCTGGCACCAGTTCTTTAAAAAAAAAAAAAAAATTCCAGTGAAGCACCCCTTATCTCCATTATGTTCTATATGAGGCGTCTTTACTGTTAGTTTCATGGTGACAATTCAGCTTCTACAAAAGAAACCTACCCCCACTATTCTTTTATCCCCCCCATGGATCCCAGTCAGTGACCCCTGATAAAGTTAATTTGGGTGTTTGGCAAATCAGAGTTAATCTCATCCCAGACAATTTAAAAAAAATATATATTTTTATTTATTCATTTGCTCTTATAAACATCTCCCACAATTCCAAACACGAAGATTGTTTCTTCTCTCTGTGAATTCTTTGATAACGAATGGTTAAGCTTTACCAATAACATTTCCCACATTCTGTACATAATGGCTTCATTCGTGTTACTCCTCCCATATAACAAAACCAGTTTTTTCTGTAAAAGAAAATAAAAAAAAACTTCACACATTATAAGCCCGAATACGATTTCTCTGCTGTGTTAACTTTCTGACTTCATTTATCTGTAAAGCACTTTCCACATTCTGAGCATTAATGCGGCTTCTCTCCTGTGTGACTTCTGTGATGTTTAACAAGATATCATTTTATCTATAAAACATTTCTCACATTCTGATAATCAATATTGATTTCCTCCTCTGTGGTTTGGTGACTTTTTCTATGTGCAACAAGATTAGATTTATCTGTAAAGCATTTCCCACATTCTGGACAGGAGAATGGCTTCTCCCCTCTGTGAATTCTCTCATGTATAACACAACTTAATTGATGTGTAAAACATTTCCCACATTCTGAACATGAAAATGGCTTCTCTCCAGTGTGAATACTTTGATGTTTCATAAGACTTGCTTTCCCTCTGAAGCATTTCTCACATTCTGAACATGAATATGGCTTCTCCCCTGTGTGAATTTTCTCATGTGTTTTAAGAGCTGATTTATTTGTAAAGCACTTTCCACATTCTGAACACGAATACGGCTTCTCTCCTTTGTGGCGTTTTCCATGTGCAACAAGACTTGATTTCTTTATAAAGCATTTCCCACACTCTGAACATGAATATGGCTTCTCTCCTGTGTGACATTTTTTATGTGCAACAAGATTTGATTTATCTGTAAAGCATTTTCCACATTCAGAACAGTAGAATGGCTTCTCCCCTCTGTGAATTCTCTCATGTATAACACAACCTAATTTATTTGTAAAGCACTTTCCACATTCAGTACATGAATACGGCTTTTCTCCTGTGTGACTTTTCTGATGTCTATCGAGATTTGACTTATTTGTAAAGCACTTTCCACATTCTAAACATGAATACAGCTTCTCCCCTGTGTGAATTCCTTCATGTAGAACAAGCTGTGATTTCTTTATAAAGCATTTTTGACACTCTGAACAGGAATATGGCTTCTCCCCTGTGTGACTTCTCTGATGTTCAACAAGGCTTGATTTTTGTACAAAACTTTTCCCACATTCTGAACACACATATGGCTTCTCTCCTGTGTGAATTTTCTGATGTCTAAGAAGATCTGCTTTTCGTGCAAAACTTTTCCCACATTCAGAACATGAATATGGCTTTTTCCCTGTGTGAATTCTCTGATGTGAACAAAGACTTGATTTATATGGAAAGCATTTCCCACATTCTGAACATAAATATGGCTTCTCCCCCGTGTGACATATCCAATGTTTAACAAGATTTGATTTTTGTACAAAACCTTTCCCACATTCTGTACACACATACGGCTTCTCTGTTGTGTGAATTTTCTGATGTCTAAGGAGATCTGGTTTTCGTGCAAAACTTTTCCCACATTCAGAACATGAATATTGCTTCTCTCCTGTGTGACTTCTACTATGTATAAAAAGATCTGAACTTTTTGTAAACTGTTTTCCACATTCACCACATTGAAACCCTTTACCCTGTTTCTGATCTGTCCTTGTGGTAACAATCTGTGATTGGTCAGTAGAAGGTTCCTCATGATTAGAGGGGTCATGTGATGGATCTCTCCTGGGATCATGCGATGGATCTGTACTGGGATCATGCGATGGATCTGTACTGGGATCATGCGATGGATCTGTACTGGGATCATGCGATGGATCTGTACTGGGATCATGCGATGGATCTGTCCTGGGATCATGCGATGGATCTGTCCTGGGATCATGCGACGGATCTGTCCTGGGATCATGCGACGGATCTGTCCTGGGATCATGCGACGGAT
This sequence comes from Hyla sarda, assembly GCF_029499605.1. Classification (NCBI taxonomy): domain Eukaryota; kingdom Metazoa; phylum Chordata; class Amphibia; order Anura; family Hylidae; genus Hyla; species Hyla sarda. The sequence goes on from NC_079189.1 coordinate 616,660,036, forward strand.
CTGTACTGGGATCATGTGACGGATCTGTACTGGGATCATGTGACGGATCTGTCCTGGGATCATGTGATGGATCTGTCCTGGGATCATGCGATAGATCTGTCCTGGGATCATGCGATGGATCTGTCCTGGGATCATGCGATGGATCTGTCCTGGGATCATGTGAAGGATCTGTCTTGGGATCATGTGAAGGATCTGTCCTGGGATCATGTGATGGATCTGTACTGGGATCATGTGATGGATCTGTACTGGGATCATGTGATGGATCTGTATAATGGTGAATAAGATTTCCTCCTGTGGAGTCCTGTGCGGTGTCTTCATCTGTTTTGTAGCTCAATAATACGACGTTTCCCTCAGAATTCTTACTGGTGATTTCTGTTAGGGATAAAAATAGATTAAGATTAATTCATTTATGTAAACTACTTTATTACATCCTTCACCACAATTAGAAGCTCCTTTCAATGTTCCAAGAGATTTATTTAGAGTCCATTAGGATATAGCAGATTTACTGACATTGTTGCCTAAAATTGTATGATGAGAA
>NC_079189.1:616668823-616728823 GCF_029499605.1 Hyla sarda
GAACATTAAAGGGGTACTCCGGTGCCAGAACATTAAAGGGGTACTCCGGTGCCAGAACATTAAAGGGGTGCTCTGGTGCCAGAACATTAAAGGGGTACTCCGGTGCCAGAACATTAAAGGGGTGCTCTGGTGCCAGAACATTAAAGGGGTACTCCGGTGCCAGAACATTAAAGGGGTGCTCTGGTGAAAAACTTTTTTTTTTTTAAATCAACTGGTGTCAAAAAGTTAAACAGATTTGTAAATTACTTCTATTAAAAAATCTTAATCCTTCCTGTACTTATTAGCTGCTGAATACTACAGCGGAAATTCTTTTCTTTTTGGAACACAAAGCTCTCTGCTGACATAATGAGCACAGTGCTCTCTGCTGACATCTCTGTCCATTTTAGGAACTGTCCAGAGCAGCGTATGTTTTCTATGGGGATTTTCTCCTACTCTGGACAGTTCCTAAAATGGACAGAGATGTCAGCAGAGAGCACTGTGCTTGTGATGTCAGCAGAGAGCTCTGTGTTTCAAACGGAAAAGAATTTCCACTGTAGTATTCAGCAGCTAATAACTACTGGAAGGATAAATATTTTTTAATAGAAGTAATTTACAAATCTTTAACTTTCTGGCACCAGTTGATTTAAAAAAAAAAAAAAAAAGTTTTTCACCGGAGTACCCCTTTAAGGACAATTTTGACCTTAACCCCTTAAGGACTCAGGGTTTTTCCGTTTTTGCACTTTCGTTTTTTCCTCCTTACCTTTTAAAAATCATAACCCTTTCAATTTTCCACCTAAAAATCCATATTATGGCTTATTTTTTGCGTCACCAATTCTACTTTGCAGTGACATTAGTCATTTTACCCAAAAATGCACGGCGAAACGGAAAAAATAATCAGTGTGCGACAAAATCGAAAAAAAAAACGCCATTTTGTAACTTTTGGGGGCTTCCATTTCTACGCAGTGCATATTTCGGTAAGAATGACCCCTTCTCTTTATTCTGTAGGTCCATACGGTTATAATGATCCCCGACTTATATAGGTGATTTTGTCGCACTTCTGGAAAAAATCATAACTACAAGCAGGAAAATTTATACGTTTAAAAATGTCCTCTTCTGACCCCTATAACTTTTTTATTTTTCCACGTACAGGGCGGTATGAGGGCTCATTTTTTGCGCCGTAATCTGAAGTTTTTATCGATAGGATTTTTGTTTTGATCGGACTTTTTGATCACTTTTTATTCATTTTTTTTAATGGTATAAAAAGTGACCAAAATACGCTTTTTTGGACTTTGGAATTTTTTTGCGCGTACGCCATTGACCGTGCGGTTTAATTAATGATATATTTTTATAGTTCGGACATTTACGCACGCGGCGATACCACATATGTTTTTTTTACACTGTTTTATTTTTTTTTATGGGAAAAGGGGGGTGATTCAAACTTTTATTAGGGAAGGGGTTAAATGACCTTTGCAAAAAAAAAAGGTAAAAAAAATGTTAATAGTGTTATAGGTCCCATAGGGACCTATAACACTGCACACACTGATCTCTTATACTGATCATTGTTATCCCATAGGAGACGATAACACTGCACACACTGATCTCTTATACTGATCATTATTATCCCATAGGAGACTATAACACTGCACACACTGATCTCTTATACTGATCATTGTTATCCCATAGGGACCTATAACACTGCACACACTGATCTCTTATACTGATCATTGTTATCCCATAGGGACCTATAACACTGCACACACTGATCTCTTATACTGATCATTGTTATCCCATAGGGACCTATAACACTGCACACACTGATCTCTTATACTGATCATTGTTATCCCATAGGAGACGATAACACTGCACACACTGATCTCTTATACTGATCATTATTATCCCATAGGAGACTATAACACTGCACACACTGATCTCTTATACTGATCATTGTTATCCCATAGGGACCTATAACACTGCACACACTGATCTCTTATACTGATCATTGTTATCCCATAGGGACCTATAACACTGCACACACTGATCTCTTATACTGATCATTGTTATCCCATAGGGACCTATAACACTGCACACACTGATCTCTTATACTGATCATTATTATCCCATAGGGACCTATAACACTGCACACACTGATCTCTTATACTGATCATTGTTATCCCATAGGAGACTATAACACTGCACACACTGATCTCTTATACTGATCATTGTTATCCCATAGGGACCTATAACACTGCACACACTGATCTCTTATACTGATCATTGTTATCCCATAGGAGACTATAACACTGCACACACTGATCTCTTATACTGATCATTGTTATCCCATAGGGACCTATAACACTGCACACACTGATCTCTTATACTGATCATTGTTATCCCATAGGAGACGATAACACTGCACACACTGATCTCTTATACTGATCATTATTATCCCATAGGAGACTATAACACTGCACACACTGATCTCTTATACTGATCATTATTATCCCATAGGGACCTATAACACTGCACACACTGATCTCTTATACTGATCATTGTTATCCCATAGGAGACGATAACACTGCACACACTGATCTCTTATACTGATCATTATTATCCCATAGGAGACTATAACACTGCACACACTGATCTCTTATACTGATCATTGTTATCCCATAGGGACCTATAACACTGCACACACTGATCTCTTATACTGATCATTGTTATCCCATAGGGACCTATAACACTGCACACACTGATCTCTTATACTGATCATTGTTATCCCATAGGGACCTATAACACTGCACACACTGATCTCTTATACTGATCATTGTTATCCCATAGGGACCTATAACACTGCACACACTGATCTCTTATACTGATCATTATTATCCCATAGGGACCTATAACACTGCACACACTGATCTCTTATACTGATCATTGTTATCCCATAGGAGACTATAACACTGCACACACTGATCTCTTATACTGATCATTGTTATCCCATAGGGACCTATAACACTGCACACACTGATCTCTTATACTGATCATTATTATCCCATAGGGACCTATAACACTGCACACACTGATCTCTTATACTGATCATTGTTATCCCATAGGAGACTATAACACTGCACACACTGATCTCTTATACTGATCATTGTTATCCCATAGGGACCTATAACACTGCACACACTGATCTCTTATACTGATCATTGTTATCCCATAGGGACCTATAACACTGCACACACTGATCTCTTATACTGATCATTATTATCCCATAGGGACCTATAACACTGCACACACTGATCTCCTATGCTGATCACTGGCGTGTATTAACACGCCTGTGATCAGCTTTATCGGCGCTTTCAGCCGGGTCACTTTCAGTTTCACTTTAGAAGCGGCGGTCAGCTTTGACCGCCGCTTCTAAAGGGTTAATACCGCACATCGCCGCGATCGGCGATGTGTGGTATTAGCCGCGGGTCCCGGCCGTTGATGAGCGCCGGGACCGACACGATATGATGCAGGATCGCAGCGCGATCCCGCTTCATATCGCGGGAGCTGGCGCAGGACGTAAATATACGTCCTGCGTCGTTAAGAGGTTAAAGGATAAGTCTCATGCTCAAAAACGTATCACCTATCCAAAAGGATAGGGGATAAGTTTCAGAGCGCTGCCAACCCCCCCTCCCCCCCCCATCTCCTGTTTGGATCCCCCATGCGCTAGCACAGGAGCGAGTCATGACCCCCACCCGAAGCGGAGGTTGCCACACCCCCTCCATATAGTTCGCTTCGGCTCTCCCATAGAACTATATGAAGGGGGGCGTGGCGGCCTCCGCTTCGGGCAGGGGTCATGACTCGCTCCTGTGCTAGCACACGGGGGCTCCAAACAGGAGATGACGGGACCCCCCGCGATCTAAAACTTATCCCTTATCTTTCGGATAGGGGATACGTTTTAGAGCATGAGACTTCTCCTTTACAATTTTACTTTTTTCACTTTCGTTTTTTCCTCTTCCCCTTCTAAAAATCATAACGCGTTAAATTTTGCACCTACAGACCCATATAAGGGCTCATTTTTTTGCATCAACAATTGTACTTTGTAATGACATCAATTATTTTTATAACCATCTGTAGCGAAACAAAAAAATTTTTTATTTGTGGGGTGAAATAAAAAAAACATTTAAAAAAAAACAAAAAAACACCATTTTGTAACTTTCTGGGGGCTTCAGATTCTAGGCAGTGAACTTTTCGGTACAAATGACCCCTTCTCTTTATTCTGTAGGTCCATACGGTTACAAGGACACCCAATTTATATAGGTTTGATTTTATTTTTGAGTATGGCTAATATTGTCATCATCTGACCCCTATAACTTTGTATTTTTCCGCATACAGGGCTATATGGGGATCATTTTTTGCGCCGTGGTTTGTAGATTTTATTGCTACCATTTTTGTTTTCATGGGACTTTTTTTTTTACGTGTACATTATTTTACTAATAAAATGGGAAAAGGGGGGTGAGGGCGGGAATTCAAACTTTTATTAGGAAAGGGTTAAATCACTTTTACAAAACTTTTTTTTTTAACACTTTATTTTTTTATTTTAGCCCCCATAGGGGACTACAACATGCAATCTTTTGATTGTATATACTGATCAATGCTATGCCATAGCATAGATCAGTGTTATCGGTGCTATGCTGCTCCAGCCTGCTGAAGCCTCCTGGATCGGAGGGGGAGGAGGCAGGTTGGGGCCCTTCACGCCGTCCTCTCAGCTGATCAGGACATTTTACCGCGATGGTCCCGATCAGCTTCGCTGAGTGGCCCGGATACTTTTACTTTCGGTTTAGACACCGCAATCAACTTTGATTGCGGTGTCAAAAGGATTAATGCCGGGCATCGGCCCGATCACTGATGCCCGACATTAACCCTGTGTTCTGGCTGCTGATAGAAGTCGGGACCTGAAGGATACAAGGGTCTTGATAAAATAATACAGATCTGTAATCTTGTAAGATATATCTTAATTCTGCTTTTTGTAACCACAAGGCATCAGTTACAGACCTTAAAGGGGTAGTCCAGTGGTGAAAAACTTATCCCCTATCCTAAGGATAGGGGATAAGTTTGAGATCGCGGGGGGTCCGACCGCTGGGGCCCCCTGCGATCTCTCTGTACGGGGCCCCGGCTCTCCGCCGAGATAGCGGGTGTCGACCCCCGCACGAGGCGGCGGTCGACACGCCCCCTCAATACATCTCAATGGCAGAGCCGGAAATTGCCGAAGGCAGCGCTTCGGCTCTGCCATAGAGTTGTATTGAGGGGGCGTGTCGGCCGCCGCCTCGTGCGGAGGTCGACACGCCCCCTTCCAGCGGGCTGTCGGGGCTCCGTACAGGAGATCGCGGGGGGCCCCAGCGGTCAGACCCCTCGCGATCTCAAACTTATCCCCTATCCTTAGGATAGGGGATAAGTTGCTCACCACTGAATCACCACTGGACTACTCCTTTAAGGCGCAGACATCCTGTTATTGTGCTTTGCTGACTTGTAACTATTGTGCAATTTTGTCTTTCCTCATGATATATAACTACGAGATGGTAAATAGTAAAACAGAGCGTTCTTAGAGGGCACCTTGTGTGCATGTATTTTTTCCACACCCGACAAGACGCTCTCCTGGCCAGTACAAGCCTTAAGCCAAATTGGACCTAGTACCAGGGGTACTGAGTAGATAGAGAACCGGATTTAAAGTGTGCTCAGCGCGTGAGGTACGCCCTCCGTCCTTAAAGGGGTTACCCAGGAAAAAACTTATATATATATCAACTGGCTCAATAAAGTTAAACAGATTTGTAAATGACTTCTATTAAAAAATCCTAATACTTTCAGTACTTATGAGCTTCTGCAGTTAAGGTTGTTCTTTTCTGTCTAAGTGCTCTCTGATGACACGTGTCTCGGGAACCGCCCAGTTTAGAAGCAAATCCCCAGAGCAAACCTCTTCTAAACTGTGTGTTTCCCGAGACACGTGTCATCAGAGAGCACTTAGACAGAAAAGAACAACCTTAACTTAAGAAGCTCATAAGTACTGAAAGGATTACGATTTTTTAATAGAACTAATTTACAAATCTGTTTAACTTTCTGGAGCCAGTTGATATATATATAAAAAAGTTTTTTCCTGGAATACCCCTTTAACCCCTTAAGGACTGAGCATTTTCACGTTTTTGCATTTTCATTTTTTCCTCCTTGCCTTTAAAAAATCATAACCCTTTAAATTTTACACCTAAAATCTGTATTGTGGCTTATTTTTTGTGCCACCAATTCTACTTTGCAGTGACGTTAGTCATTTTACCAAAAAATCCATGGCAAAACAGAAAAAAAATTAATTGTGCGACAAACTTGAAGAAAAAATGCCATTTTGTACATTTTGGGGGCTTCCGTTTCTACGTAATACATTTTTCGGTAAAAATGACCCCTTCTCTTTATTCTGTAGGTCCATACGGTTAAAATGATCCCCAACTTATATAGGTGATTTTGTCGCACTTCAGAAAAAAATCATAACTACATGCAGGAAAATGTATACGTTTAAAATTCTCATTTTCTGACCCCTATAACTTTTTTATTTTTCTGCGTTCAGGGGGCTATGAGGACTCATTTTTTGCGCCGTGATCTGAAGTTTTTAGCGGTACCATTTTTGCTCTGATCAGACTTTTTGATCACTTTTTATTCATTTTTTTGTGGTATAAAAAGTGATCAAAAATGCGCTATTTTGGACTTTGGAATTTTTTTGCGTGTACGCCATTGAATGTGCGGTTTAAAAAGCGGTATATTTTATAATTCAGACATTTCCGCACGCGGTGATACCACATATGTGTATTTTTATTTGCTCTGTTTGATTTTGTTACTAGGAAATGCCGGGTGATTTAAACTATTAATTCAGAAGGGAATACCTGAAAGGGTTAACTTTTTTTTTTGACACTTTTTTTTTGCAAGCTGATAGGTGCCATAGAGACCTATGAGCTTGCAATGGCTGATTTCATTCACAGACTTCTGCCTTGCTGTTGCATGGTAACAATCAGTGAAATCAGTGATTGATTGCTCCAGCCTGTAACTCAGACTGGGAGTAATCAATCGGAGCCCAGACGCCGCCGGAGAAGGTAAGAGACCTTCTTCACTCCGGGTAGCTAATCGGGGTCTCGCGATTTTATCGCGATGACCCCGATCAGCCCGAATGAGCAGCCGGGAAGCATTTAGTTTCACTTTCGATGCGGCGCTCAGCTTTGAGTGCCGCATCGGAAGGGTTAATAGCGCGTGGCCGAACGATCGCGGCCGCATGCTATTAGCCGGGACCCCACATTGTAGACAGGGACCGCACTTAGGACGTTTATGAACGTCCATTTGCGGTAAGGGGTTAAGTACCAGGATGCAAGGGCGTCATCCCCAATAGGTTAAAGGCAGCCGGGCATTATAGAATTTTATTTTCCATTGGACTTCTCCTATAATCTAGATTTTTGGCGCACCCTGGCTCCTCTGTTACCTGTGGATGGACGTCTATACAATAAGGCTTATCTAGACATTGTGGTTGATAAAGATAAATGGCAGATAAATACTGTCAGCAGGACAATGCACCAAACGTCTTCCATGCTAGAATGGTGTCTCTGATGACCACAGTGAATTTCACATGGGGCGGGGGGGCTTGAGACGCCAGTATTCAGACAACAGAAAAGGTTCCAAGAATAAGCCAAATCCTCTTCAACGGCCTAATTAGATCATAATGGGCGCCATGAATCCAGTCCAGAACGTGATAGAATAAACAGGAAAGGTTGTAGCGAAGGATATTTGGGAGACCAACTCCCCCTCCTCCCATTTTCCAAACATTCATTCTTGCAGTTTTGCGCGGCTTCCTCTGAGCCCATATAAAATGCAGGAAGGCTGAGCTGAGTCTATTTATATCGGTATGGTAAAGAAGTACCGGCAGTATTATCATTGTCAATAGGCAACAGAGCCCTGAGAAGTAACGCAGAAGGTGCGACCAGTGTCTCAGAAACAATCGTCTCAAATAAAGGAGTTTAGTTCACGGAGTGAAGTGAAGAAGGAATCGGGCCAATGTTGACGCCCAGATAGGTCATTTGGGATTTTACTTGTGACAAAAAGGTAGTACTGTATTTTTAGAATGATTTATCTTATATAAAGAAAAAGAAACCAAAAGGAGACGGGAAACCATCAGAGGAGCGTGATGGGTCCAAGGATCAGCCAGAAAAATAAAGATATCGTCTACGAATAGTGTCGATTTGGTTCCCCTCCGCGGGGAGTCCTCAAGATACCGGGTCATAGGTCCCAACAGCAAATCAAAAAGAAAGGACACCTCTGCCTTGTACACTGGCCCAGGGGAAAAGAAGGTGACAAAATAGATGAAATGTGGATTTGTGCAAAGTAGAGACCTACCAGAAAGGTTAAGAAGTTTAGAGATTCCAAGACTGTCCAAAACAATTCCGAACCAATCGCAGTTTACATAGTCAAAAGCTTTCTCAGCAAGATATTGGACATGAGAGTCCAGAAACTTCATGATGAGTTGCCGGGGGTGATTCATCCCAATGCCTTCCATTAATTGGGAGATTCAGGACCTTCTCTGTGGGCTCTACCACCCTGCAGGGGTAATGTAAGCTCAGGGCCTCTGGCAGCTCTACTTTACATTAGGTGAAGATCGGGAGCTGTGACGTCCTCCGACAGGGCGATGATCCTCAGATTGTTTCTCCTGGAACAAGTTTTCAGGTCGTCCAGTTTTGCCCAAATGCGATTATTTTTTCCATATAAGATCAATAACGGTTGTGTGTGTCGGTAGTATCCTACTTCACAGTCCTCACCTGATGATCCACAGGGGTTACATGCCATGTAAGTACCAATAAAGAGTCGTGCAGGAGACACAGTGCTGCAGACCTCATACACTACACGACAGTAGTATTACAGTGCGTTATATGACCAATCACAAGATCAGAAGTTGGTGCAAGTTATAATGAGTGACACTTACCTGGTGATGTGAGGGGCCGGGGGTCCTCCATAATGTCCTGGTACAGATCCTTGTGTCCTTCTACATACTCCCACTCCTCCATGGAGAAATAGACCGCCACATCCTGACACCTTATAGGAACCTGACACATAATGATACCGTCATCACCAGACCCCTCCATTACTGTATAATGTCCCAGCAGGGTCACCTCTCCAGTCATCACCAGACCCCTCCATTACTGTATAATGTCCAGCAGTGTCACCTCTCTAATCATCACCAGACCCCTCCATTACTGTATAATGTCCCAGCAGTGTCTCCTCTCTAATCATCACCAGACCTCTCCATTACTGTATAATGTCCCAGCAGTGTCACCTCTCTAATCACCAGACCCCTCCATTACTGTATAATGTCCCTGCAGTGTCACCTCTCTAATCATCACCAGACCCCTCCATTACTGTATAATGTCCAGCAGTGTCACCTCTCCAGTCATCACCAGACCCCTCCATTACTGTATAATGTACCAGCAGTGTCACCTCTCCAGTCATCACCAGACCCCTCCATTACTGTATAATGTCCCAATAGTGTCACATCTCTAATCAAAACCAGACCCCTCCATTACTGTATAATGTCCCAGCAGTGTCACCTCTCTAATCATCACCAGACCCCTCCATTACTGTATAATGTCCAGCAGTGTCACCTCTCCAGTCATCACCAGACCCCTCCATTACTGTATAATGTCCCAGCAGTGTCACCTCTCTAATCATCACCAGACCCCTCCATTACTGTATAATATCCCAGCAGTGTCACCTATCTAATCATCACCAGACCCCTCCATTACTGTATAATGTCCCAGCAGTGTCACCTCTCTACACAGTAATGGAGGGGTCTGGTGATGATTAATGTCCCAGCAGTGTCACCTCTCTAATCATCACCAGACCCCTCCATTACTGTATAATGTCCAGCAGTGTCACCTCTCTAATCATCACCAGACCCCTCCATTACTGTATAATGTCCAGCAGTGTCACCTCTCCAGTCATCACCAGACCCCTCCATTACTGTATAATGTCCCAGCAGTGTCACCTCTCCAGTCATCACCAGACCCCTCCATTACTGTATAATGTCCAGCAGTGTCACCTCTCCAGTCATCACCAGACCCCTCCATTACTATATAATGTCCAGCAGTGTCACCTCTCTAATCATCACCAGACCCCTCCATTACTGTATAATGTCCAGCAGTGTCACCTCTCTAATCATCACCAGACCCTTCCATTACTGTATAATATCCCAGCAGGGTCACCTCTCTAATCATCACCAGACCCCTCCATTACTGTATAATGTCCAGCAGTGTCACCTCTCTAATTATCACCAGACCCCTCCATTACTGTATAATGTTCCAGCAGTGTCACCTCTCCAGTCATCACCAGACCTCTCCATTACTGTATAATGTCCCAGCAGTGTCACCTCTCCAGTCATCACCAGACCCCTCCATTACTGTATAATGTCCAGCAGGGTCACCTCTCCAGTCATCACCAGACCCCTCCATTACTGTATAATGTCCAGCAGTGTCACCTCTCCAGTCATCAACAGACCCCTCCATTACTGTATAATGTCCCAGCAGTGTCACCTCTCTAATCATCACCAGACCCCTCCATTACTGTATAATGTCCCAGCAGTGTCACCTCTCTAATCATCACCAGACCCCTCCATTACTGTATAATGTCCCAGCAGTGTCACCTCTCTAATCATCACCAGACCCCTCCATTACTGTATAATGTCCAAGCAGTGTCACCTCTCCAGTCATCACCAGACCCCTCCATTACTGTATAATGTCCAAGCAGTGTCACCTCTCCAGTCATCACCAGACCCCTCCATTACTGTACAATGTCCCAGCAGTGTCACCTCTCCAGTCATTACCAGACTCCTCCATTACTGTATAATGTCCAGCAGTGTCACCTCTCCAGTCATCACCAGACCCCTCCATTACTGTATAATGTCCCAGCAGTGTCACCTCTCCAGTCATCACCAGACCTCTCCATTACTATATAATGTCCCAGCAGTGTCACCTCTCCAGTCATCACCAGACCCCTCCATTACTGTACAATGTCCCAGCAGTGTCACCTCTCCAGTCATCACCAGACCCCTCCATTACTGTATAATGTCCCAGCAGTGTCACCTCTCTAATCATCACCAGACCCCTCCATTACTATATAATGTCCCAGCAGTGTCACCTCTCCAGTCATCACCAGACCCCTCCATTACTGTACAATGTCCCAGCAGTGTCACCTCTCCAGTCATCACCAGACCCCTCCATTACTGTACAATGTCCCAGCAGTGTCACCTCTCCAGTCATCACCAGACCCCTCCATTACTGTACAATGTCCCAGCAGTGTCACCTCTCTATTCATCACCAGACCCCTCCATTACTGTATAATGTCCCAGCAGTGTCACCTCTCCAGTCATTACCAGACTCCTCCATTACTGTATAATGTCCCAGCAGTGTCACCTCTCCAGTCATCACCAGACCCCTCCATTACTGTATAATGTCCCAGCAGTGTCACCTCTCCAGTCATCACCAGACCCCTCCATTACTGTATAATGTCCCAGCAGTGTCACCTCTCCAGTCATCACAAGACCCCTCCATTACTGTATAATGTCCCAGCAGTGTCACCTCTCCAGTCATCACCAGACCCCTCCATTACTGTATAATGTCCCAGCAGTGTCCCCTCTCCAGTCATCACCAGACCCCTCCATTACTGTATAATGTCCCAGCAGTGTCCCCTCTCCAGTCATCACCAGACCCCTCCATTACTGTATAATGTCCCAGCAGTGTCACCTCTCCAGTCATCACCAGACCCCTCCATTACTGTATAATGTCCCAGCAGGGTCACCTCTCCAGTCATCACCAGACCCCTCCATTACTGTATAATGTCCCAGCAGTGTCACCTCTCCAGTCATCACCAGACCTCTCCATTACTGTATAATGTCCCAGCAGTGTCACCTCTCCAGTCATCACCAGACCCCTCCATTACTGTAAAATGTCCAGCAGTGTCACCTCTCTAATCATCACCAGACCCCTCCATTACTGTATAATGTCCAGCAGTGTCACCTCTCCAGTCATCACCAAACCCCTCCATTACTGTATAATGTCCAGCAGTGTCACCTATCTAATCATCACCAGACCCCCCATTACTGTATAATGTCCCAGCAGTGTCATCTCTCTAATCATCACCAGACCCCTCCATTACTGTATAATGTCTCAGCAGTGTCACCTCTCCAGTCATAACGAGACCCCTCCATTACTGTATAATGTCCCAGCAGTGTCACCTCTCTAATCATCACCAGACCCCTCCATTACTGTATAATGTCCCAGCAGTGTCACCTCTCCAATCATCACCAGACCCCTCCATTACTGCATAATGTCCCAGCAGTGTCACCTCTCCAGTCATCATCAGACCCCTCCATTACTGTATAATGTCCCAGCAGTGTCACCTCTCTAATCATCACCAGACCCATCCATTACTGTATAATGTCCAGCAGTGTCACCTCTCTAATCACCAGACCCCTCCATTACTGTATAATGTCCCAGCAGTGTCACCTCTCCAGTCATCACGAGACCCCTCCATTACTGTATAATGTCCCAGCAGTGTCACCTCTCTAATCATCACCAGACCCCTCCATTACTGTATAATGTCCCAGCAGGGTCACCTCTCTAATCAGCAGCTCCATCATCTTGTTGGTGAGTTCTAGGATCTTCTTGTTGTTCCTCTCATGTATCATGGAGTGAGGTGGAGGGTCTGTGACGGGGTTCGGGCCCCTGCTCCATCCTCCGGACTCCCCCGATGTCTTCCTCACTATGGTATAATCCTGTGTATGGAGAGAGACACAAATCTGGTGATCAGTATAAATCCCGGGATCACCGATCATCTCCAGAATCTATGACTATAACCTGTGATATTATTACACTGAAGAAAGTCATCGGGCCCCTCCTGATCTCTTGTATTTCCCCATGACACCTTCTTCTGGAGGAGAACCCCATAGTCTCACTGCTCTTACAGTAAAGAATCCCCCTCTATTGCTCCTATAACAGTCCTATTGGCCCATTGGTTCCCATGGTAACTGCCCATATTGGGGCTGATCCTTCCTATAACATTCCTATTGGCCCATTGGTTCCCATGGTAACTGCCCATATTGGGGCTGATCCTTCCTATTGGCCCATTGGTTGCCATGGTAACTGCCCATATTGGGGCTGATCCTTCCTATAACATTCCTATTGGCCCATTGGTTGCCATGGTAACTGCTCATATTGGGGCTGATCCTTCCTATAACATTCCTATTGGCCCATTGGTTGCCATGGTAACTGCCCATATTGGGGCTGATCCTTCCTATCATGTCTTCTCTTCCCTATAATCCAATAAAGATGATAGAAATCTAGAGGAGTCACCTCTCCGGTCAGCAGGCGGATGATCTCCAGGGTGATGTGTAATAGTCCTGTAGTCACATCAGTCCTGTCCGGGGACATCCTGGGGGCAGCGGGAGAGAGGACGGGGTGGATGAAGGACCTGTGGTGATGTCACGTGAGGGGGCGGGGCTCACAGGTGGAGAGAAAGTGGTGGATGAAGGACCTGTGATGATGATCATGTGACATAAGGGGGCGGGGCTCAGAGGTGGAGAGGAAGTGGTGGATGAAGGACCTGTGGTGATGTCCCGTGAGGGGGCGGGGCTCAGAGGGTGGATGAAGGACCTGTGATCATGGTCATGTGACATGAGGGGGCGGAACTTTGAAGATGAAGAGGGGGATTCAGTTTTTTTCTTGTCTTATAAGTTGTCAGCAGCTGTGAGAGAGCTGGAGCCAGAGGGATGCTGGGAGTTGTAGTTCTCTCCTCTGATATCACATAATAACAGTGGACATGCTGGGAGTTGTAGTTCTCTTCTCTGATATCAAATAATAACAGTCTGGACATGCTGGGAGTTGTAGTTCTCTCCTGATATCACATAACAGTCTGGACATGCTGGGAGTTGTAGTTATCTCCCCTGATATCACATAATAACAGTCTGGACATGCTGGGAGTTGTAGTTCTCTCCTCTGATATCACATAATAACAGTCTGGACATGCTGGGAGTTGTAGTTCTCTCCTCTGATATCACATAATAACAGTCTGGACATGCTGGGAGTTGTAGTTCTCTCCTCTGATATCACATAATAACAGTCTGGACATGCTGGGAGTTGTAGTTCTCTCCTCTGATATCACATAATAACAGTCTGGACATGCTGGGAGTTGTAGTTCTCTCCTCTGATATCACATAATAACAGTCTGGACATGCTGGGAGTTGTAGTTCTCTCCTCTGATATCACATAATAACAGTGGACATGCTGGGAGTTGTAGTTCTCTTCTCTGATATCAAATAATAACAGTCTGGACATGCTGGGAGTTGTAGTTCTCTCCTGATATCACATAACAGTCTGGACATGCTGGGAGTTGTAGTTCTCTCCCCTGATATCACATAATAACAGTCTGGACATGCTGGGAGTTGTAGTTCTCTCCTCTGATATCACATAATAACAGTCTGGACATGCTGGGAGTTGTAGTTCTCTCCTCTGATATCACATAATAACAGTCTGGACATGCTGGGAGTTGTAGTTCTCTCCTCTGATATCACATAATAACAGTCTGGACATGCTGGGAGTTGTAGTTCTCTCCTCTGATATCACATAATAACAGTCTGGACATGCTGGGAGTTGTAGTTCTCTCTGATATCACATAATAACAGTCTGGACATGCTGGGAGTTGTAGTTCTCTCCTCTGATATAACATAATAACAGTCTGGACATGCTGGGAGTTGTAGTTCTCTCCTCTGATATCACATAACAGTCTGGACATGCTGGGAGTTGTAGTTCTCTCCTCTGATATCACATAATAACAGTCTGGACATCCTGGGAGTTGTAGTTCTCTCCTCTGATATCACATAATAACAGTCTGGACATGCTGGGAGTTGTAGTTCTCTCCTCTGATATCACATAATAACAGTCTGAACATGCTGGGAGTTGTAGTTCTCTCCTCTGATATCACATAATAACAGTCTGAACATGCTGGGAGTTGTAGTTCTCTCCTGATATCACATAATAACAGTCTGGACATGCTGGGAGTTGTAGCTCTCTCCTCTGATATCACATAATAACAGTCTGGACATGCTGGGAGTTGTAGTTCTCTGATATCACATAATAACAGTCTGGACATGCTGGGAGTTGTAGTTCTCTCCTCTGATATCACATAATAACAGTCTGGACATGCTGGGAGTTGTAGTTCTCTCCTCTGATATCACATAATAACAGTCTGGACATGCTGGGAGTTGTAGTTCTCTCCTCTGATATCACATAATAACAGTCTGAACATGCTGGGAGTTGTAGTTCTCTCCTGATATCACATAATAACAGTCTGGACATGCTGGGAGTTGTAGCTCTCTCCTCTGATATCACATAATAACAGTCTGGACATGCTGGGAGTTGTAGTTCTCTGATATCACATAATAACAGTCTGGACATGCTGGGAGTTGTAGTTCTCTCCTCTGATATCACATAATAACAGTCTGGACATGCTGGGAGTTGTAGTTCTCTTCTCTGATATCACATAATAACAGTCTGGACATGCTGGGAGTTGTAGTTCTCTCCTCTGCTATCACATAATAACAGTCTGGACATGCTGGGAGTTGTAGTTCTCTCCTCTGATATCACATAATAACAGTCTGGACATGCTGGGAGTTGTAGTTCTCTCCTCTGATATCACATAATAACAGTCTGGACATGCTGGGAGTTGTAGTTCTCTCCTCTGATATCACATAATAACAGTCTGGACATGCTGGGAGTTGTAGTTTTCTCCTCTGACATCACATAATAACAGTCTGGACATGCTGGGAGTTGTAGTTCTCTCCTCTGATATCACATAATAACAGTCTGGACATGCTGGGAGTTGTAGTTCTCTTCTCTGATATCACATAATAACAGTCTGGACATGCTGGGAGTTGTAGTTCTCTCCTCTGATATCACATAATAACAGTCTGGACATGCTGGGAGTTGTAGTTCTCTTCTCTGATATCACATAATAACAGTCTGGACATGCTGGGAGTTGTAGTTCTCTCCTCTGATATCACATAATAACAGTCTGGACATGTTGGGAGTTGTAGTTCTCTCCTCTGATATCACATAATAACAGTCTGGACATGCTGGGAGTTGTAGTTCTCTCCTCTGATATCACATAACAGTCTGGCCATGCTGGGAGTTGTAGTTCTCTCCTCTGATATCACATAATAACAGTCTGGACATGCTGGGAGTTGTAGTTCTCTCCTCTGATATCACATAATAACAGTCTGGACATGCTGGGAGTTGTAGTTCTCTCCTCTGATATCACATAATAACAGTCTGGACATGCTGGGAGTTGTAGTTTTCTCCTCTGACATCACATAATAACAGTCTGGACATGCTGGGAGTTGTAGTTCTCTCCTCTGATATCACATAATAACAGTCTGGACATGCTGTGAGTTGTAGTTCTCCTCTGATATCACATAATAACAGTCTGGACATGCTGGGAGTTGTAGTTCTCTCCTCTGATATCACATAATAACAGTCTGGACATCCTGGGAGTTGTAGTTCTCCTCTGATATCACATAACAGTCTGTACATGCTGGGAGTTGTAGTTCTCTTCTCTGATATCACATAACAGTCTGTACATGCTGGGAGTTGTAGTTCTCTTCTCTGATATCACATAATAACAGTCTGGACATGCTGGGAGTTGTAGTTCTCTCCTCTGATATCACATAATAACAGTCTGGACATGCTGGGAGTTGTAGTTCTCTCCTCTGATATCACATAATAACAGTCTGGACATGCTGGGAGTTGTAGTTCTCTCCTCTGATATCACATAATAACAGTCTGGACATGCTGGGAGTTGTAGTTCTCTCCTCTGATATCACATAACAGTCTGGACATGCTGGGAGTTGTAGTTCTCTCCTCTGATATCACATAATAACAGTCTGGACATGCTGGGAGTTGTAGCTCTCTCCTCTGATATCACATAATAACAGTCTGGACATGCTGGGAGTTGTAGTTCTCTCCTCTGATATCACATAATAACAGTCTGGACATGCTGGGAGTTGTAGTTCTCTCCTCTGATATCACATAATAACAGTCTGGACATGCTGGGAGTTGTAGTTCTCCTCTGATATCACATAACAGTCTGTACATGCTGGGAGTTATAGTTCTCTTCTCTGATATCACATAATAACAGTCTGGACATGCTGGGAGTTGTAGTTCTCTTCTCTGATATCACATAATAACAGTCTGGACATGCTGGGAGTTGTAGTTCTCTCCTCTGATATCACATAATAACAGTCTGGACATGCTGGGAGTTGTAGTTCTCTCCTCTGATATCACATAATAACAGTCTGGACATGCTGGGAGTTGTAGTTCTCTCCTCTGATATCACATAATAACAGTCTGGACATGCTGGGAGTTGTAGTTCTCTCCTCTGATATCACATAACAGTCTGGACATGCTGGGAGTTGTAGTTCTCTCCTCTGATATCACATAATAACAGTCTGGACATGCTGGGAGTTGTAGCTCTCTCCTCTGATATCACATAATAACAGTCTGGACATGCTGGGAGTTGTAGTTCTCTCCTCTGATATCACATAATAACAGTCTGGACATGCTGGGAGTTGTAGTTCTCTCCTCTGATATCACATAATAACAGTCTGGACATGCTGGGAGTTGTAGTTCTCTCCTCTGATATCACATAATAACAGTCTGGACATGCTGGGAGTTGTAGTTCTCTTCTCTGATATCACATAATAACAGTCTGGACATGCTGGGAGTTGTAGTTCTCTCCTCTGATATCACATAATAACAGTCTGGACATGTTGGGAGTTGTAGTTCTCTCCTCTGATATCACATAATAACAGTCTGGACATGCTGGGAGTTGTAGTTCTCTCCTCTGATATCACATAACAGTCTGGCCATGCTGGGAGTTGTAGTTCTCTCCTCTGATATCACATAATAACAGTCTGGACATGCTGGGAGTTGTAGTTCTCTCCTCTGATATCACATAATAACAGTCTGGACATGCTGGGAGTTGTAGTTCTCTCCTCTGATATCACATAATAACAGTCTGGACATGCTGGGAGTTGTAGTTCTCTCCTCTGATATCACATAATAACAGTCTGGACACGCTGGGAGTTGTAGTTCTCTTCTCTGATATCACATAATAACAGTCTGGACATGCTGGGAGTTGTAGTTCTCTTCTCTGATATCAAATAATAACAGTCTGGACATGCTGGGAGTTGTAGTTCTCTCCTGATATCACATAACAGTCTGGACATGCTGGGAGTTGTAGTTCTCTCCCCTGATATCACATAATAACAGTCTGGACATGCTGGGAGTTGTAGTTCTCTCCTCTGATATCACATAATAACAGTCTGGACATGCTGGGAGTTGTAGTTCTCTCCTCTGATATCACATAATAACAGTCTGGACATGCTGGGAGTTGTAGTTCTCTCCTCTGATATCACATAATAACAGTCTGGACATGCTGGGAGTTGTAGTTCTCTCCTCTGATATCACATAATAACAGTCTGGACATGCTGGGAGTTGTAGTTCTCTCCTCTGATATCACATAATAACAGTCTGGACATGCTGGGAGTTGTAGTTCTCTTCTCTGATATCACATGATAACAGTCTGGACATGCTGGGAGTTGTAGTTCTCTCCTCTGATATCACATAATAACAGTCTGGACATGCTGGGAGTTGTAGTTCTCTCTGATATCACATAATAACAGTCTGGACATGCTGGGAGTTGTAGTTCTCTCCTCTGATATAACATAATAACAGTCTGGACATGCTGGGAGTTGTAGTTCTCTCCTCTGATATCACATAACAGTCTGGACATGCTGGGAGTTGTAGTTCTCTCCTCTGATATCACATAATAACAGTCTGGACATCCTGGGAGTTGTAGTTCTCTCCTCTGATATCACATAATAACAGTCTGGACATGCTGGGAGTTGTAGTTCTCTCCTCTGATATAACATAATAACAGTCTGGACATGCTGGGAGTTGTAGTTCTCTCTGATATCACATAATAACAGTCTGGACATGCTGGGAGTTGTAGTTCTCTCCTCTGATATAACATAATAACAGTCTGGACATGCTGGGAGTTGTAGTTCTCTCCTCTGATATCACATAACAGTCTGGACATGCTGGGAGTTGTAGTTCTCTCCTCTGATATCACATAATAACAGTCTGGACATGCTGGGAGTTGTAGTTCTCTCCTCTGATATCACATAATAACAGTCTGGACATGCTGGGAGTTGTAGTTCTCTCCTCTGATATCACATAACAGTCTGGACATGCTGGGAGTTGTAGTTCTCTCCTCTGATATCACATAATAACAGTCTGGACATGCTGGGAGTTGTAGTTCTCTCCTCTGATATCACATAATAACAGTCTGGACATGCTGGGAGTTGTAGCTCTCTCCTCTGATATCACATAATAACAGTCTGGACATGCTGGGAGTTGTAGTTCTCTGATATCACATAATAACAGTCTGGACATGCTGGGAGTTGTAGTTCTCTCCTCTGATATCACATAATAACAGTCTGGACATGCTGGGAGTTGTAGTTCTCTTCTCTGATATCACATAATAACAGTCTGGACATGCTGGGAGTTGTAGTTCTCTCCTCTGATATCACATAATAACAGTCTGGACATGCTGGGAGTTGTAGTTCTCTCCTCTGATATCACATAATAACAGTCTGGACATGCTGGGAGTTGTAGTTCTCTCCTCTGACATCACATAATAACAGTCTGGACATGCTGGGAGTTGTAGTTCTCTCCTCTGATATCACATAATAACAGTCTGGACATGCTGGGAGTTGTAGTTCTCTTCTCTGATATCACATAATAACAGTCTGGACATGCTGGGAGTTGTAGTTCTCTCCTCTGATATCACATAATAACAGTCTGGACATGTTGGGAGTTGTAGTTCTCTCCTCTGATATCACATAATAACAGTCTGGACATGCTGGGAGTTGTAGTTCTCTCCTCTGATATCACATAATAACAGTCTGGACATGCTGGGAGTTGTAGTTCTCTCCTCTGATATCACATAATAACAGTCTGGACATGCTGGGAGTTGTAGTTCTCTTCTCTGATATCACATAATAACAGTCTGGACATGCTGGGAGTTGTAGTTCTCTCCTCTGATATCACATAATAACAGTCTGGACATGTTGGGAGTTGTAATTCTCTCCTCTGATATCACATAATAACAGTCTGGACATGCTGGGAGTTGTAGTTCTCTCCTCTGATATCACATAACAGTCTGGCCATGCTGGGAGTTGTAGTTCTCTCCTCTGATATCACATAATAACAGTCTGGACATGCTGGGAGTTGTAGTTCTCTCCTCTGATATCACATAATAACAGTCTGGACATGCTGGGAGTTGTAGTTCTCTCCTCTGATATCACATAATAACAGTCTGGACATGCTGGGAGTTGTAGTTTTCTCCTCTGACATCACATAATAACAGTCTGGACATGCTGGGAGTTGTAGTTCTCTCCTCTGATATCACATAATAACAGTCTGGACATGCTGTGAGTTGTAGTTCTCCTCTGATATCACATAATAACAGTCTGGACATGCTGGGAGTTGTAGTTCTCTCCTCTGATATCACATAATAACAGTCTGGACATCCTGGGAGTTGTAGTTCTCCTCTGATATCACATAACAGTCTGTACATGCTGGGAGTTGTAGTTCTCTTCTCTGATATCACATAATAACAGTCTGGACATGCTGGGAGTTGTAGTTCTCTTCTCTGATATCACATAATAACAGTCTGGACATGCTGGGAGTTGTAGTTCTCTCCTCTGATATCACATAATAACAGTCTGGACATGCTGGGAGTTGTAGTTCTCTCCTCTGATATCACATAATAACAGTCTGGACATGCTGGGAGTTGTAGTTCTCTCCTCTGATATCACATAATAACAGTCTGGACATGCTGGGAGTTGTAGTTCTCTCCTCTGATATCACATAACAGTCTGGACATGCTGGGAGTTGTAGTTCTCTCCTCTGATATCACATAATAACAGTCTGGACATGCTGGGAGTTGTAGCTCTCTCCTCTGATATCACATAATAACAGTCTGGACATGCTGGGAGTTGTAGTTCTCTCCTCTGATATCACATAATAACAGTCTGGACATGCTGGGAGTTGTAGTTCTCTCCTCTGATATCACATAATAACAGTCTGGACATGCTGGGAGTTGTAGTTCTCCTCTGATATCACATAACAGTCTGTACATGCTGGGAGTTGTAGTTCTCTTCTCTGATATCACATAATAACAGTCTGGACATGCTGGGAGTTGTAGTTCTCTTCTCTGATATCACATAATAACAGTCTGGACATGCTGGGAGTTGTAGTTCTCTCCTCTGATATCACATAATAACAGTCTGGACATGCTGGGAGTTGTAGTTCTCTCCTCTGATATCACATAATAACAGTCTGGACATGCTGGGAGTTGTAGTTCTCTCCTCTGATATCACATAATAACAGTCTGGACATGCTGGGAGTTGTAGTTCTCTCCTCTGATATCACATAACAGTCTGGACATGCTGGGAGTTGTAGTTCTCTCCTCTGATATCACATAATAACAGTCTGGACATGCTGGGAGTTGTAGTTCTCTCCTCTGATATCACATAATAACAGTCTGGACATGCTGGGAGTTGTAGCTCTCTCCTCTGATATCACATAATAACAGTCTGGACATGCTGGGAGTTGTAGTTCTCTCCTCTGATATCACATAATAACAGTCTGGACATGCTGGGAGTTGTAGTTCTCTCCTCTGATATCACATAATAACAGTCTGGACATGCTGGGAGTTGTAGTTCTCTCCTCTGATATCACATAATAACAGTCTGGACATGCTGGGAGT
Source organism: Hyla sarda (assembly GCF_029499605.1). Classification (NCBI taxonomy): domain Eukaryota; kingdom Metazoa; phylum Chordata; class Amphibia; order Anura; family Hylidae; genus Hyla; species Hyla sarda. The sequence continues at coordinate 616,690,748 of NC_079189.1, forward strand.
TGTAGCTCTCTCCTCTGATATCACATAATAACAGTCTGGACATGCTGGGAGTTGTAGTTCTCTTCTCTGATATCACATAATAACAGTCTGGACATGCTGGGAGTTGTAGTTCTCTCCTCTGATATCACATAATAACAGTCTGGACATGCTGGGAGTTGTAGTTCTCTCCTCTGATATCACATAATAACAGTCTGGACATGCTGGGAGTTGTAGTTCTCTCCTCTGATATCACATAATAACAGTCTGGACATGCTGGGAGTTGTAGTTCTCTCCTCTGATATCACATAATAACAGTCTGGACATGCTGGGAGTTGTAGTTCTCTTCTCTGATATCACATAATAACAGTCTGGACATGCTGGGAGTTGTAGTTCTCTCCTCTGATATCACATAATAACAGTCTGGACATGTTGGGAGTTGTAGTTCTCTCCTCTGATATCACATAATAACAGTCTGGACATGCTGGGAGTTGTAGTTCTCTCCTCTGATATCACATAACAGTCTGGCCATGCTGGGAGTTGTAGTCCTCTCCTCTGATATCACATAATAACAGTCTGGACATGCTGGGAGTTGTAGTTCTCTCCTCTGATATCACATAATAACAGTCTGGACATGCTGGGAGTTGTAGTTCTCTCCTCTGATATCACATAATAACAGTCTGGACATGCTGGGAGTTGTAGTTCTCTCCTCTGATATCACATAATAACAGTCTGGACATGCTGGGAGTTGTAGTTCTCTTCTCTGATATCACATAATAACAGTCTGGACATGCTGGGAGTTGTAGTTCTCTCCTCTGATATCACATAATAACAGTCTGGACATGTTGGGAGTTGTAGTTCTCTCCTCTGATATCACATAATAACAGTCTGGACATGCTGGGAGTTGTAGTTCTCTCCTCTGATATCACATAACAGTCTGGCCATGCTGGGAGTTGTAGTTCTCTCCTCTGATATCACATAATAACAGTCTGGACATGCTGGGAGTTGTAGTTCTCTCCTCTGATATCACATAATAACAGTCTGGACATGCTGGGAGTTGTAGTCACCTCTACTCTTCTCATCATCTCCTGTACTGTGGGTTGTAGTTGCTCCAGTGATTCTCCCCCTCATTATTACAGTAATGGATCGGTCTGGAGAGGTTGGAGGGGAGCGGTCTCTTCCGGGAAGGGCTGGTTAGTGGGGATCGGTGTGTCGTTGTGGGGTCCCCGGGTGGGGGTGGATGGTGGGGAGAGTGGTGACGGTGAGGGGGTGGATGGTGGGGAGAGTGGTGGCGGTGAGGGGGTGGATGGTGGGGAGAGTGGTGGCGGTGAGGGGGTGGATGGTGGGGAGAGTGGTGGCGGTGAGGGGGTGGTTGGGGAAGGTGAGGGCGAGGTGCCTAGGGAGAAAGAGCCTCTTGGGGGAATTGGGCCCTGCCCTGTCGGGACACCTTCCTTGGAGGGTGGAGCTAGACCGGGACCGGACGGAGACGGGGACCATTTGGATCAATCAGAGTAAAAAAAAAAGATCTAGAAATGGTTCTGCCCTCTCGTCTTCTTCGGGGGTTGAGGGGGCTAAAAAGAAAGGGAAAAAAGGCAAAGGGTGTGGCCGTCTGATTTAATCACCCATGATGGCGGCACTCACCCATTGACGCTGGCATCTATTAATTGTCCCAGCATAAAGTCTGATACGGCTAGATTCGCAGCCTTAGATTTTCACGGCCGTGTTGAAGCCGACATTTTCTTTTTACAGGAGACCAGGTTGTCAGATCTAGCCTCTCTGGTGAAAGCCAGAAGAGAGTGGAGGCGCGGCCCCTCCCACTGGTCTCTTGCGGCTGAGCCGTATAGTGGGGTGGCGGTCCTTTTTACCGCTCCGGTTGAATGCCGACGGGTAATTGAATTAGAAATGGGGAGGTGCCTGATCTTAGATGTCCTCATGAAAGTACAAGAGATTCGACTCATTAACATCTACGCCCCACAAACCAGATGGGGCCGTAAAGATCTCTTTATGAGGATTAAGCCCTTTTGTTTTACGAGTCGGCAAGTGATTTTTGAAGGGGACTTCAATGTCACGAGGTCCCAAGATAGGAGAGGTTGCAATAATCCCTGAACAGGTACCGCTTGTATCAGGGTCTGAGGAGGAAACTCGAGCTTCTCGTCTCGACTGGAGGTAGCCAAGAGGATATCTCCAGAGTGAAGTCCTTGCTGATGAGGTGTCAGTACGATAGGCACGCATCTTTTGTTTTTGAGAGGGATTTTAGGAAGTACCGCTCGCCTGACCCTTACAGAAACTGTAAGATGTCAGTGAGTAGTAAAGTCATTTCAGGACTGATTGATAGTACAGGATCTCTGAATCGGTCCAGATCAGGGATCTTGGAGGTCATCAGATCCTTCTACTCGCACCTCTTGGGAAGGAAGGATCTAGATCGAGACGGGATGTCGGCTTTCCTGGCTGAAACCATTCCTGAGCCAGGGGTAGACCCCTCTCTTGATGTTTTGGCAGAAGAAATCAGGGAAGAGGAAGTGAGACTGGCGATCGAGGGGCTCGCCCCCAAGAAGTCGCTAGGTCCGGATGGCTTAAAGGGGTACTCCACCCCTAGACATCTTATCCCCTATCCATAGGATAGGGGATTAGATGTCAGATCGCCGTGGTCCCGCTGCTGGGGACCCCTGGGATCCCCGCTGCGGCACCACGCTATCATTACAGCACAGAGCGAGTTCGCTCTGTGCGTAATGACGGGCGACGGAGCAGCGTGACGTAATGGCCCGTCCCCTTAATGCAAGTCTATGGTAGGGGACGTGACGACCGCCACGCCCCCTCCCATAGACTTGTATTGAAAGGGGCGGGCTGTGGCGTCATGAGGGGCGGAGCCGTGACGTAACTATGCTCCGGCTCCTGTACTGCCCATCATTACGTGCAGCGCGAACTCGCTGTGCTGTAATGATAGCGCGGTGCCGCAGCGGGGATCCCAGGGGTCCCCAGCAGCGGGACCGCGGCGATCTGACATCCTACCCCCTATCCTTTGGATATGGGATAAGATGTCTAGGGGCGGAGTACCCCTTTAACATCTGAGTGGTACAGGACCTTTAAGGAGTCTTTAGCTCCCCTCTTGACTGAGGTATTCAATGAGTGTCTCTCCTCGAGCACTCTACCAAAGTCAATGAGGAGGTCGGACCTGATTCTTCTGTCAAAGGGTAAAGATCCCAGCTGGATTGAGAATTGGAGAATCGTTACGTACCGCACGAGGAGACTAGGGGGTTTATCTATGGTAAACCCAGTGGTGTTCTTTACGAACATCTTCTTGAAAGCCAACATCGCAAACCTCTGGTTAGAGAGGGCTTCTCCGTGGGTACTCTCCTGCAGGCAGTGGTTTTGGCCTTTCTTCCAGGAATGGGAGACAGGAGGGCGTCCGTACACCCCATGGATATCTTCCGGCTTATGCTACCCCGACTCTGAAGGCGATACGTTGGTGGGGTCTGGGAGTGCGGGAGATCAGGACCCAGTCAAGGCAGATTCTTGACAAACGGGTTCTGTTGACGCACAGAGGTCTCTGGCGCTCAGGGACTGACCAGGGTTGGAATCTGAGGGTGGGGTTGTACCTTTTAAACATGAAAAGGATCCCTCAGAAGTTTTGGGACTTCGCTGCTTTCAGGGGAAGCTATGTGTAAGGGACAAACTGAAGTACAGGAACTCTGATGACCGGGGATGTGCCAGAGAAGAGTGCGGGGACACGTTGGAAAGCATGGACCACTTCCTGCTTCACTGTCCCTTTAATATAGGGGTCTACAACCGGGTGGCCGCTTCCATTGGCTGGAGTCATCTTGCCGGCCTTGCCTATCCGGAGTTGGGTTATGGGGCATTTAGGATCCTGTGTGGCCGTGATCAGGGCACTTTATTCTTAGTCAGCTTAGTGGTTAGGTACTACACGTGGAATACACGGTGCTTAATGTCGACCCAACAGAAAGTTCTCTCCAAGGTGGAGGTCTGTAGGAACATCACCGGTGACCTCGGGAAGATCAGGTCTTTGGAGTATGGCAGTCTTGGTACCAGTAGGGCTTCTCTCCTATGGAGAGGGTTTTGTTTTGATGTGCCCTAGGCACTAGACTATTTGGGTAGAGTACCCTTGTTTTGGCTAGGGACAGTGTTATAGGGATAGAGATAGGGTGAGAGCAGGGTCAGTTTTAATGGAGGGATAGAATTAGGGAGAATTGTATTTTATTTGTTTATATTCATGTGATTTTGTATATACATTGTTTCCTATTATTAGCATTATAGTAGTTATGGCAGTGGGACCAGTTGTTGTGTTGATACGTGGTTTATTTGAATTTATTTGGTCTAGTGTTTTTTTTCAGTGGTGTGCTTGTTATGTTTTCTGTTTTTGTTTTCTTGTGTGTTTCCCGAGTATGGATGGTTTTGGGTTGCAGCCGGGTAGTGCTAAATTTTATGGTTATATTTTGATAAGACAAGTTGTGCTATTTTTATGTTCATTTTCGGTATGCGTGTCAGTGTGTTGTTTAGATAGTTTGGTTAGGTAAGTGGGCATATTCATTTATTTTATTTTTTGTAAAGCTGTGCTGGCCGGTAAAGCAGGGTTTTGTTTTTTGTTTTGTTTTTTGTTTTGTTATAGCTGGTTAAGCTTGTTTTTTGTTTGTTTTTGTATTGGATAAGTTTTGTATTTTTATAATAAGAGTTTCAGTGTGAGATGAGCTATGATTGGCTAAGGCCGCACACACACCCATCAGCATTTCCTGATTTTGGACTTCGGCCAGGCCAGCAGGAGTCCAAAGTCTGTGCAAGAGATGGGGGAAATGTGCTCTGGACAAGTAAGGAGACACCTAGTGGCAGCTTTTTTTAAACAAAGTACATGAGAAAGATTTTTTATTTACCATAAGGAGTGCAATAGGAACTTAGTTTTAATAAGAGTGCCCATTTAAGGGGTTATCCATGGGGGAAAAAAAAAACACACCTACTTTTTTCCTGTGTGAATTCTGTGACGTTTAATAAGAAACGATTTACCTATGGAAACATTTCTCACATTCTCATCATGAAAAAGACTTCTCTCTCGTGTGAATTGTCTGATGTTTAACAAGATATGATTTACCCATAAAACATTTTCCACAGTCTGAACATGAATACGGCTTCCACTCTGTATGAATTTTCTGATGCCTATGAAGAGCTGATTTATATGTAAAGCGCTTTCCACATTCTGAACAGAAGTACGGTTTTTCTCCTATGTGACTTTTTCTATGTGAAACAAGATTCGATATATCTGTAAAGAATTTCCCACATTCTGAACATGAATATGGCTTCTCCCCTGTGTGAATTCTCTGATGTGTGAAAAGATTTGATTTGCGTGCAAAACCTTTCCCACATTCTGAACAGGAAAATGGCTTCTCACCTGTGTGGATTCTCTGATGTATGTCAAGATTTGATTTTTTTGTAAAACATTTCCCACATTCTGAACAGGAGAATGGCTTCTCCCCTGTGTGAATTCTCTGATGTGTGAAAAGACTTGATTTGCGTGTAAAACCTTCCCCACATTCTGAACAGGAAAATGGCTTCTCCCCTGTGTGGATTCTCTGATGTATGTCAAGATTTGATTTTTTTGGAAAATCTTCCCCACATTCTGAACAGGAAAATGGCTTCTCTCCTGTGTGAATTCTCTGATGTGTAAAAAGAACTGATTTTTGTGCAAAACATTTACCACATTCTGAACAGGAGAAAGGCTTCTCCCCTGTGTGGGTTCTCTGATGTGTATAAAACTTTGATTTATAGGTAAAGCGTTTTCCACATTCTGAACAGGAGAACGGCTTCTCCACTATGCATTTTTTTCTGTGCGTAAAAAGATCTGAGTTTTTTGTAAAGTGTTTTCCACTTTTACCACATTGAAACTCTTTACCCCGTTTCTGATCTGTCCTTGTGGTAACAATCTGTGATCGGTCAGTAGAAGGTTCCTCATGATTAGAGGGGTCATGTGATGGATCTGTACTGGGATCATGTGATAGATCTGTCCTGGGATCATGCGATGGATCTGTACTGGGATCATGCGATGGATCTGTACTGGGATCATGTGATGGATCTGTACTGGGAGCATGCGATGGATCTGTACTGGGATCATGCGATGGATCTGTACTGGGATCATGCGATGGATCTGTCCTGGGATCATGCGATGGATCTGTACTGGGATCATGCGATGGATCTGTACTGGGATCATGTGATGGATCTGTACTGGGATCATGTGATGGATCTGTACTGGGATCATGTGACGGATCTGTACTGGGATCATGTGACGGATCTGTCCTGGGATCACGTGATGGATCTGTATAATGGTGAATAAGATTTCCTCCTGTGGAGTCCTGTGCGGTGTCTTCATCTTCTGTTTTGTAGCTCAATAATATGACGTTTCCCTCAGAATTCTTACTGGTGATTTCTGTTAGGGATAAAAATAAATTGAGATCATTATTATTTTTTAAACATTAAAACCAGCTACATTTATAACATCCTTTGGAACATTATATTATATATATATATCTATGGAGGGGATGTGATGCTCCATCCCTGGGGAGAGCAGGGGCAAGATATTGTGGAGGGGTCCCATCGGTCAGGAATACGGATGTGCTACGTGTGACCCTACCCTATGGCTGGACCTTACAGGCTGCTGTATTTGGCAGACAGGGGGCGATAATCTGGCCTCCTGCTATGGCAACCAACCGGATCGCAAGATCGCATTGCAGTGATCAGTACCAATCACGGCATCTATTTAGTTAATGCTGTCAAGACTGGTGCGATCTTGGCCTCAGCAGCAGCGTCAGGATCCTGGCTGTGATTGACAGCTGGGTCCCACCACTGAACGTGTAGAGGAAGCGATCCTTGACAGATCATGTCCGCCACATGTCGGGGAGGGGTTAATGTCCTCAACGAGAAAAGGCTGATTTGGTGTTTACAGTTTGGTGTAGACAAAGATTGGTTGTGATGGTCTCCGCCTCTATCGTCTTCTCCGCTCAGATGTTGTTCTCTGCCTAGACAAATATCCTTGAAGAGACAACCAGCAGAGCCTTGTGCCTTATCCTCTATGGCGTCTTAGGAACGTTACGGTTATAGAATTGTCCAAGTATTTTCACATGATGCCAAGGGACTTACGTTAGAGTCAGAGGCCGGTGGAGGAACCCAACCTGGAAGAAGGATCTCCCTACTCTCTGTGGCAGGCCCTGTGTAGCAGCCATAGAAGGTGACTGTGAGACATCAGGAGTACGTGAACCCCTATAGGGACCAGACGGAGCCCCTGGAACACTTGGTGGTAGCAAGAGAAGACAACTCCTTATAAAGAGCCGGAGCAGATGTAATAGTTCCGGTCAGATCGGAGCCACCGAGCTTAAACTGCTTAAAATAGAGGAGGTAGGGGCGTGGTCTGCATGGCGGCCTGATCGGACGTGTGAGAGTGGAGCTCCTGCCATCCTGCACTGACTTTGCTCCTGTCCCTCACTGGGCATCTTCCACCACCATAGGGACCCCTGCGGTGGCTCCATCGGGAGATTTGGTGGAGTTTGTGTGAGGTGCTGGAGCCGGAAGTGTGCTAGGCCGCAAAGCCTGCGGCCTCCCGTATCCTCCTGCCCGGAACTGCTGGCTGCTGCGCTCCTGAGGGAGCTGAAGATCCACTTACCTGTTCCGGGCTCTCGCATCGGGGGATCCTGGTGCCCGGTCTGGACTGTGGCGGCTGAAGTGGGCGATCGGGTCCACCGAACTACGGGGCCTTCCTCGACTTCCGGTCCGGATCGCGGCGGGTGGTGAGTGGCGCTCCGGTGCTGTGGAGAAGCGTCTGCCATCCTTTGTAGTCCCTGAGGGCCCGGTGTGTCCTCCGTCTGCCTGCTGTTCGGGTCCTCGCTGCTGGAGTGCGGGTGGCGACGTCCGGTGACGGAGAGGCCGCGCTGCTGCCGGAATTGCGGGGTCTCTTGCCGGAGTCCCTGCTTAAGGTACCTGATAGGCCCAGCTGGGCTGCGGGGCTGTGAAATAGACTGTCCTCCTCGGGGGGCACCTGGGAAACATCCCTGGGAGTTGAGGCTCCCTCTGGTGCGGTGGGCCTGCCCCTATATCGCTGGGAGCTGCCCCGCTGGACTGCTGCTCTGCAATAGGGGTCCCTACTCTGACCACCCTATTACATCTGGGACTGGACTCTTTACAAGTATTTGGAGGTACTGGCTGTACTCTCTCTCCTGCTGCCCCTCCTGTACCCCTGCTCCTGGTACGTGTGTGCCCTCCCCCCCTCACCCTACATCTGCTGGGACATTTCATACATATAACACTGTGAACTGAGTACCTGGCTGGTGCGCAGTTGGTGACCTGAGGGGTACCACTCTGTGGGTTTTCACTGTTTCATTGACTGCATTTTGCTATGGGCCGGAGAAACAAGGAGGGGGCTGGTCCCTCACAGCAGGGAACCAGCGGGCATTCATCGTCTAGGAATACATTAACCTTTCAGCAGGAAGTAGCGGCTAAGTTGGAGAAGTTTGCACTACGACGGTCGTCCCCCGATTCTCCGGTCTGTGTGGGAGCCCCTCTTCCTATGGTAGATATAGGGACCCCCCTGGACCCTCTGGAGGACTATGACACATTCCTGCAAGCTTCTGTTGTGGAATCACATGTATCATTGCCTAATACTCCTCCTGCTATATCTGGTGCCCCGGACGTCCCTGCCACTGAACCTACTTTGGCCGCAGTATTTGCAGAAATACAACGATGTAACACTACATTATCTCAGCTACCCGTTCAGGTGGGCACAGTACAGTCTGCTATTTCTTTACTGAGTCATGATTTGCAGAAAGTGACGGCGCGCACCTCTGCTGTAGAGAGTCGGATTAGCGATGTGGAGGATACTGTGGTGCCTATAGTTCGAGACTCTACTAGACACAGTCAGGACATTGATTTTCTCAAAGTTAAAGCAGATGATTTGGAAAATCGTATGCGCCGTAATAATGTGCGGATAATAGGACTGCCTGAGAAGTGTGAGGGCCGTACACCAACAGAGTACATGGAAACCTGGTTAAAGGAAGTGTTTGGTGCTGATAATCTGTCCCCTCTCTTTGCTGTGGAGAGAGCTCACAGGGTCCCTATGAGGCCGTTCCCTCCTGGCGGTCCGCCCAGATCTATGCTAGTGAAACTTTTACATTACCGTGACAGAGACTTAATTCTTAAACTGGCCAGAGAAAAGCAACCAGTGACTGTGGACAACCATGTTATTTCCTTTTTTCCAGATTTCTCAGCCGAGGTGCAGAAGAAACGCGCCTCCTTTATGGATGTGAAGAAAAGACTGCGCACCCTGGATTTACCATACTCTATGCTCTACCCTGCCAGGCTGAGGGTGGTTGCTTTGGGGACTACCCATTTCTTTGAGGGAGTGGATGTTGCGGTCCGTTGGTTGGACTCACATGAAGCTCAATTGCCCGCAGGGGCTCACCGGAACCTGATCCGGATTGACTTTGTACTGCCCTGTCGGATATGTGCTCTTAGTGCTTTGCTATTATGACTTGTCTCAGTTCTTATACCTGAACTTTCCTGAGTGGGGGCACCTGATACTGTTACTTTTGTGGTGGGGGGTGGGGGGGCGGGTCTGCATTATTTTTTGTATAATTTGGAGATGTTATGTTTCATTTTCTGGGGGTGGGTGGAGGTCCTCTGGGTTGGGATCTGCTGACCAATGTTCAGAAGGGATATGTCCAGTATTGGAAACATAGAAGGAGAAGCTCCACTACTGCATGCTTGGGTATGTTTGGCCTGCTGTCTGACTGGTTGCAATATGTGCTCACCTTCATCCTCTCATCCTGGTTTCTTCCCTGGGTATGTTTCAACTGTGTGGATGTCTGGTGTGGGTATGCTTGCGCTCCTGGATGCCGTGTGCCGCGGTGACTGGTGTGGTTATGTTGGGGTGTTGAATTTGGATGTTGGTTTGTTTTTACCTGTTTGTTGGGTGTGTTTTCCGTCTCTCCCTCCGCTGCTTTCTGCTCTCTACGACTGCTCCTTCTGAATGTGCTCCTGTTCCCTGTGTGGTTGTTCCTGGGCCCCGTGAGTGTGCTTGGTGACTCTGGGGCTACTGTCTGCCTATTTACTCCTTTAGGATGGCTACCTTTAATTTTATAGTGTGGAATGTTAGAGGGTTGGGGGATGTATCTAAACGTTATGCTGTTCTTAATGCGGTGAGGCATTTTCAGCCAGCGATACTGTGTCTTACTGAGACCCATCTGACAGGAACCACCACTGAGGTTCTTCATAGAGCCTGGGTTGGTCATTCGTTCCATTCTACCTTTTCTTCTCATGCTAGAGGAGTTAGTATATTGGTCCATAAATCTATCCCGTTTCGTGTCCTCTCCTCTAGCATTGACCCGGAGGGTAGATATGTTTGTTTGTTGGGTGAGGTGTCTCGCCGCATGATTATATTAGTGGGGTTATATATCCCTCCCCCTTATAGTAGTACTATTGTGCACCGTGTTCTCTCTATAGTCTCAGGTTTCCCAGTGGCCCCCGCACTTATCTATGGTGATTTTAATCAGGTCTTAGATGCCTCGGTGGATAGGTTTTGGGGATCTCAACCCCCCCCCCTCGCTCTAGGCCGACTGGCCTTGCTAATATAATATCTGAAGTAGATCTTTTTGACTTGTGGCGCTGTCGCAATCCTTCAGTTCTGCAATACTCCTGCTATTCGGCCACGCATAGGACCCTCTCTAGGATAGACTTGGCTATTGGGGATGGGGAAATGGCTAGAATGATCAGGAAGGTAGAATATTTGGCTAGAGGCCTTTCAGATCACTCCCCTATCAGGCTTCACCTGTATTTCACGGGCGGGGCGGGAGGGGTGCGCCCCCTGTGGAGACTGAATCCGTTCTGGTTGCAGGTACTGACTACTGCTGACACTGTCTGTGCCGAGATTCGGGAATATCTTGCCTTGAATATGGGTTCGGCCTCAGTCTCTACGGTGTGGGATTCCCTTAAAGCTTACTTCCGTGGGCTTTTTATACGTGATATAAGTACACATAAATCGTTCACAAGGGAGAAGGGGGAGAAGCTGAGATTGTTTGTGGTGGAAGCTGAGCATGCGTATGTCTCGGCTCCCTCCCAGATGACGGAGGAGGTTTGGTTGCAGGCACAAGGAGATTATAAAGTGTACTTGGAGGAAGCTGCTGAGTATAAACGCTTTTTTGTTAAGCAGAGATATTTTGAATGTGGTGAAAGTACTGGTAAATTGCTGGCCTCGGTTGCTAGAGCGCAGCAGGGGATTTCATTTATTAGCTGTTTGAGGGATGAACAGGGTTGCAAGGTCACTGATGATAATGAGATTATGGAGATAATGTTGGCTTTTTATAAGGATGCGTATTCGACTAGGGTCTCCTGTTCCAAGGGGGCGCTGGGGGAATATGTCCGCAGTGCTAGATTGCCTTGCCTTACTCAAGAGCAGAGGGGAGAGCTGGACTCTCCCATCTCTCTAGAGGAACTGGAACAGGCATTGAAAGATGCAAATAATGAAAAAGCCCCGGGCCCGGATGGTCTCCCTTGTGAGGTGTATAAAAAATTCTCAGGTGTTTTACTGCCGCAGCTGTTGCGGGTGGTTGAGTCAGCGGTTTCAGAGGGTTTGTTGCCTCGCTCCATGATGGAAGCCATCATTGTACTTATTCCTAAGCCTGGAAAGGACCCTCTTTGTGCGGGTTCATATAGGCCGATCTCACTTTTGTGTACAGATGTGAAGCTGCTGGCTCGGGTACTCGCTAACAGGCTGGCTGGGGTCATACTTTCACTGATCCATGGGGATCAGACTGGATTTATGCCCGGCAAGTCCACAGTTGATAACATTAGGAGGGTGTATCTCAATTTACAGATGTCCCCGGATGGTGCGGGGGCCCGATCGGTTTTTTCGTTGGACGCTGCCAAGGCATTTGACAGTGTCGAATGGAACTACTTGTGGAGTGTGATGAGGGCCATGGGGTTTGGTGACAGATTCCTTTCTTACGTTAAGCTTCTCTACCGGTGCCCAGCTGCCCGTCTCAGAATTAATGGCAGGACCTCCTCGACCTTTGACCTGCAGAGAGGTACGCGACAGGGGTGTCCCCTGTCGTCCCTGCTCTTTGCCATAGCTATTGAACCTCTGGCTAACATTCTAAGGATGTCACCTGATGTAAGGGGGTTTTGGTATGGGACTGTGGAAGAAAGGGTGGCTCTATATGCTGACGACAAGTTGTTTTTTGGGAGACACAGCTCACTCACTAGCCCCGGTGATGTCCCTCATTACAGAATTTGGGTCTTATTCAGGTTTACTCATTAACTGGGACAAGTCGGTCCTGTTGCCTCTGGACCCTTTACCAGAGGTGCCTCAGATAACTATTTTTAAGATACAAGTAGTCTCTAGCTTTAAATATTTAGGTATTCACATTACTCCCTCCTTACATGATTTTGTTCCTCGTAATCTACTCCCCATTCTAGATAAGAGCTCCCAAAAAGTGTCCGTATGGTGTAAGCTCCCACTATCGGTAGTTGGACTTACTAATCTAGTCAAAATGGTTCTTATGCCGCCACTGTTATACATATTGCAGAATTCCCCGGTGTGGATAGAGATGGCTCACTTTCAGAGAATTCAGAGACTATTCAGGTTACTGGTTTGGGGGGGGTGGGACCGCTAGGATTAAATTGGAAACATTACAGCGGGGTAAAGCTTCAGGGGGGCTTGCATTACCGAATCCATGGTTATATTATCTCGCGTCGCAGTTGCATCAGGTGAGGGGATGGGCAGCGCGCTCCACATTGGGACCTACTGGTCGATTGTTTATGGTCAAACATGGTGGTAGGATACCGTTGCACATTTTGGAGATTGGGGCCCTTACCAGACCTCCTGACTCCTCTCCTACTGTGTAAGCTCTGGGGCCACGCGAGAAAACTCTTGGGTATTACCAATTATTTTAAATTTACTCCGCAGTGGCATAACCCTGGCTTACCGGTCTTTAAATCCTATGCTGATGCCGAGTTCTGGGAGAGGAGGGGACTTTGTGAGTTGGGTCAGTTAGCTGCTCAGGGGGTTGTTCGGTCATTTGAAGACATACGGGAGGAGTTTGCCCTACCGCGTTCCTCATTTTACCGTTATTTACAGATTCGCCATGCCTATGAATCGCAGAATCGGGTGAGGGAATTACGGGTGCAGTCTAATAGGGTTCTGGAATCTACTGTGACTAAACGTGATTCTGGTGGTGTAATTTCTTGGCTTTATGGGGAACTACTTGGCTTCCATCATGAGGGTTTCCCTTTGACGGTTCGGTCTAAGTGGGAGAGGGACCTTGGGATCCTGACTGATGAGGAATGGAGTACTGTGCTGGCACTTACCCCTTCTTTGTGTCTATCGGAATCTAATAGGCTGTCTCAACTGTTCTTTATTCACAGGGTATATAAGACTCCCTCATTTCTTCATATGATAGGGGTTCAGTCTGACTCGGCCTGTCCGCGATGTGGTGAGCTAGAGGCACACCTGGTACACATGATGTGGACGTGCCCTTGTTTGATGACTTATTGGACTGAGGTGCTGCAGCTCATTAGAACAGTGTATGGGGTGACCATTAATAGAACTCCCAAGGAATGCCTACTTGGACTTATAGGTTGTGGTCGGGAGCCCTCCCTGGCGGAGGTTGGGATCCTGAGAATCTTGTATCAAGCCAGGAAGTTGATTGCACAGTTTTGGATCAGATCCTCTCCTCCGGGTGTGGCTGATCTCATTGCAAGAGTAGCTCAAATAGTGAAACTTGAAAAGGGGAACTATACTAAGCGCAAAGTGGAGAGGAAGTTTCATGGTGTCTGGAGTCCCTGGGTGCAAAGCTTTGATCCCCCTGCAGAAGTATCTTAGCTTGGGATGGGTCCTCTAATATGTGGTTCTGAATGGAAGGGCTGACAAGAGAGCTAATGTTGGAGTGCCCTGATATGCTGCGTCTCCCTCCCTGACGTGTATGAGGATGGCTGTGTGGGGGATTTAGTGGAATGTGACTGCGAACGCTAATTTCCATGACTTCGGGGGTCTGAGTGTTTCTATCCTTTTCCTTTCCCCTTTTTTCTTTCTTTTTAATTTGTTCTTTTTTACTCAAACATGTATTTGGTGGGGATTTGCTGAAGCTGGTTTATGGTTTCTGACTTATGTACGCTGAGGGTAGTGGGACATTGATGGGGTGGGGCTGAGACGGAATGGTTCTATGTGTGTGTGGGGGGGGGGTTGTTGGGGACTGTATGTTATTGTTAAACTGTGTTTAAAAAAACTTAATAAAAAATATCCGATTTAAAAAAAAAAAAAAAAAAATAGATGAGGTAATTGCACCTACAAGAACACCATAAAATAGTATTTTGTGGCATAAGAACTGGAGCCCAACAAGGAAACATTTTTTTAATGGTCATTAATAGGTTAAAGCCATGTTGTCTCCTGTGGGACGAGCAGATTACACATCATTCCGGAGCAGCAGGGAACACTGGGACATTTATTCTGCAGGAACATCAGGTTGGTGAAGGTTTTATGATATTTACTATGAACATTGGATGAATAGAGAGATTTATGTCATTAAGTGAGAGGTTTCTAGTATAAAGGAATAATGAGTGACACTTACCTGGTGATGTGAGGGGCCGGGGGTCCTCCATAATGTCCTGGTACAGATCCTTGTGTCCTTCCACATACTCCCACTCCTCCATGGAGAAATAGACCGCCACATCCTGACACCTTATAGGAACCTGACACACAATGATACCGTCATCACCAGACCCCTCCATTACTGTATAATGTCCCAGCAGTGTCACCTCTCTAATCATCCCCAGACCCCTCCATTACTGTATAATGTCCAGGCAGTGTCACCTCTCATCACCAGACCCCTCCGTTACTGTATAATGTCCCAGCAGTGTCACCTCTAAAGTCACCAACAGACCCCTCCATTGCTGTATAATGTCCCAGCAGTGTCACCCCTCAAAACTAGACCCCTCCATTACTGTATAATGTCCCAGCAGTGTCACCTCTCCAGTCATCACCAGACCCCTCCATTACTGTATAATGTCCCCGCAGGGTCACCTCTCCAGTCATCCCCAGACCCCTCCATTACTGTATAATGTCCCAGCAGTGTCACCTCTCTAATCATCACCAGACCCCTCCATTACTGTATAATGTCCCAGCAGTATCACCTCTCCAGTCATCACCAGACCCCTCCATTACTGTATAATGTCCCAGCAGTGTCACCTCTCTAATCATCACCAGACCCCTCCATTACTGTATAATGTCCCAGCAGTGTCACCCCTCAAAACTAGACCCCTCCATTACTGTATAATGTCCCAGCAGTGTCACCCCTCAAAACTAGACCCCTCCATTACTGTATAATGTCCCTGCAGTGTCACCTCTCTAATCATCACCAGACCCCTCCATTACTGTATAATGTCCCAGCAGTGTCACCTCTCTAATCATCACCAGACCCCTCCATTACTATATAATGACCCAGCAGTGTCACCTCTCCAGTCATCACCAGACCCCTCCATTACTGTATAATGTCCCAGCAGTGTCACCTCTCTAATCATCACCAGACCCTCCATTACTGTATAATGTCCCAGCAGTGTCCCCTCTCCAGTCATCACCAGACCCCTCCATTACTGTATAATGTCCCAGCAGTGTCACCTCTCCAGTCATCACCAGACCCCTCCATTACTATATAATGTCCCAGCAGTGTCACCTCTCCAGTCATCACCAGACCCCTCCATTACTGTATAATGTCCCAGCAGTGTCCCCTCTCCAGTCATCACCAGACCCCTCCATTACTGTATAATTGTCCAGCAGTGTCACCTCTCTAATCATCACCAGACCCCTCCATTACTGTATAATGTCCCAGCAGTGTCACCTCTCTAATCATCACCAGACCCCTCCATTACTGTATAATGTCCCAGCAGTGTCACCTCTCCAGTCATCACCAGACCCCTCCATTACTGTATAATGTCCCAGCAGTGTCACCTCTCCAGTCATCACCAGACCCCTCCATTACTGCATAATTGTCCAGCAGTGTCACCTCTCTAATCACCAGACCCCTCCATTACTGCATAATGTCCCAGCAGTGTCACCTCTCTAATCAGAACCAGACCCCTCCATTACTGTATAATGTCCCAGCAGTGTCACCTCTCTAATCATAACCATACCCCTCCATTACTGTATAATGTCCCAGCAGTGTCACCTCTCCAGTCATCACCAGACACCTCCATTACTGTATAATGTCCCAGCAGTGTCACCTCTCTAATCATCACCAGACCCCTCCATTGCTGTATAATGTTCCAGCAGTGTCACCTCTCTAATCATCAGACTCCTCCATTACTATATAATGTCCAGCAGTGTCACCTCTCTAATCATCACCAGACCCCTCCATTACTGTATAATGTCCCAGCAGTGTCACCTCTCCAGTCATCCCCAGACCCCTCCATTACTGTATAATGTCCCAGCAGTGTCACCTCTCTAATCTTCCCCAGACCCCTCCATTACTGTATAATGTCCCAGCAGTGTCACCTCTCCAGTCATCACCAGACCCCTCCATTACTGTATAATGTCCCAGCAGTGTCACCTCTCCAGTCATCACCAGACCCCTCCATTACTGTATAATGTCCCAGCAGTGTCACCTCTCCAGTCATCACCAGACCCCTCCATTACTGTATAATGTCCAGCAGTGTCACCTCTCCAGTCATCACCAGACCCCTCCATTATTGTATAATGTCCCAGCAGTGTCACCTCTCTAATCATCACCAGACCCCTTCATTACTGTATAATGTCCCAGCAGTGTCACCTCTCCAGTCATCATCAGACCCCTCCATTACTGTATAATGTCCCAGCAGTGTCACCTCTCTAATCATCACCAGACCCCTCCATTACTGTATAATGTCCCAGCAGTGTCACCTCTCCAGTCATCACCAGATCCCTCCATTACTGTATAATGTCCCAGCAGTGTCACCTCTCCAGTCATCACCAGACCCCTCCATTACTGTATAATGTCCCAGCAGTGTCACCTCTCCAGTCATCACCAGACCCCTCAATTACTGTATAATGTCCCAGCAGTGTCACCTCTCCAGTCATCATCAGACCCCTCCATTACTGAATAATCTCCCAGCAGTGTCATCTCTCCAGTCATCACCAGACCCCTCCATTACTGTATAATGTCCCAGCAGTGTCACCTCTCCAGTCATCACCAGACCCCTCCATTACTGTATAATTGTCCAGCAGTGTCACCTCTCTAATCATCACCAGACCCCTCCATTACTGTATAATGTCCCAGCAGTGTCACCTCTCTAATCATCACCAGACCCCTCCATTACTGTATAATGTCCCAGCAGTGTCACCTCTCCAGTCATCACCAGACCCCTCCATTACTGCATAATTGTCCAGCAGTGTCACCTCTCTAATCACCAGACCCCTCCATTACTGCATAATGTCCCAGCAGTGTCACCTCTCTAATCAGAACCAGACCCCTCCATTACTGTATAATGTCCCAGCAGTGTCACCTCTCCAGTCATCACCAGACACCTCCATTACTGTATAATGTCCCAGCAGTGTAACCTCTCTAATCATCATCAGACCCCTCCATTGCTGTATAATGTTCCAGCAGTGTCACCTCTCTAATCATCACCAGACCCCTCCATTACTGTATAATGTCCCAGCAGTGTCACCTCTCCAGTCATCCCCAGACCCCTCCATTACTGTATAATGTCCCAGCAGTGTCACCTCTCTAATCTTCCCCAGACCCCTCCATTACTGTATAATGTCCCAGCAGTGTCACCTCTCCAGTCATCACCAGACCCCTCCATTACTGTATAATGTCCCAGCAGTGTCACCTCTCTAGTCATCACCAGACCCCTCCATTACTGTATAATGTCCAGCAGTGTCACCTCTCCAGTCATCACCAGACCCCTCCATTATTGTATAATGTCCCAGCAGTGTCACCTCTCTAATCATCACCAGACCCCTTCATTACTGTATAATGTCCCAGCAGTGTCACCTCTCCAGTCATCATCAGACCCCTCCATTACTGTATAATGTCCCAGCAGTGTCACCTCTCTAATCATCACCAGACCCCTCCATTACTGTATAATGTCCCAGCAGTGTCACCTCTCCAGTCATCACCAGACCCCTCCATTACTGTATAATGTCCCAGCAGTGTCACCTCTCCAGTCATCACCAGACCCCTCAATTACTGTATAATGTCCCAGCAGTGTCACCTCTCCAGTCATCATCAGACCCCTCCATTACTGAATAATCTCCCAGCAGTGTCATCTCTCCAGTCATCACCAGACCCCTCCATTACTGTATAATGTCCCAGCAGTGTCACCTCTCCAGTCATCACCAGACCCCTCCATTACTGTATAATGTCCCAGCAGTGTCACCTCTCTAATCATCACCAGACTCCTCCATTACTATATAATGTCCAGCAGTGTCACTTCTCTAATCATCACCAGACCCCTCCATTACTGTATAATGTCCCAGCAGTGTCACCTCTCCAGTCATCCCCAGACCCCTCCATTACTGTATAATGTCCCAGCAGTGTCACCTCTCTAATCTTCCCCAGACCCCTCCATTACTGTATAATGTCCCAGCAGTGTCACCTCTCCAGTCATCACCAGACCCCTCCATTACTGTATAATGTCCCAGCAGTGTCACCTCTCCAGTCATCACCAGACCCCTCCATTACTGTATAATGTCCCAGCAGTGTCACCTTTAATCATCACCAAACCCCTCCATTATTGTATAATGTCCCAGCAGTGTCACCTCTCCAGTCATCACCAGACCCCTCCATTACTATATAATGTCCAGCAGTGTCACCTCTCTAATCATCACCAGACCCCTCCATTACTATATAATGTCCCAGCAGTGTCACCTCTCCAGTCATCACCAGACCCCTCCATTACTGTATAATGTCCCAGCAGTGTCACCTCTCTAATCATCACCAGACCCCTCCATTACTGTATAATGTCCCAGCAGTGTCACCTCTCCAATCATCATCAGACCCCTCCATTACTGTATAATGTCCCAGCAGTGTCACCTCTCCAGTCATCACCAGACCCCTCAATTACTGTATAATGTCCCAGCAGAGTCACCTTTAATCATCACCAAACCCCTCCATTATTGTATAATGTCCCAGCAGTGTCACCTCTCTAATCATCACCAGACCCCTCCATTACTGTATAATGTCCCAGCAGTGTCACCTCTCCAGTCATCAGACCCCTCCATTACTGTATAATGTCCCAGCAGTGTCACCTCTCCAGTCAGTCATCACCAGACCCCTCCATTACTGTACAATGTCCAGCAGTGTCACCTTTCCAGTCATCACCAGACCCCTCCATTACTGTATAATGTCCCAGCAGTGTCACCTCTCCAGTAATCACCAGACCCCTCCATTACTGTATAATGTCCCAGCAGTGTCACCTCTCCAATCATCATCAGACCCCTCCATTACTGTATAATGTCCCAGCAGTGTCACCTCTCCAGTCATCACCAGACCCCTCAATTACTGTATAATGTCCCAGCAGTGTCACCTCTCCAGTCATCACCAGACCCCTCCATTACTGTATAATGTCCCAGCAGTGTCACCTCTCCAGTCATCACCAGACCCCTCCATTACTGTATAATGTCCCAGCAGTGTCACCTCTCTAATCATCACCAGACCCCTCCATTACTGTATAATGTCCCAGCAGTGTCACCTCTCTAATCATCACCAGACCCCTCCATTACTGTATAATGTCCCAGCAGTGTCACCTCTCCAGTCATCACCAGACCCCTCCATTACTGTATAATGTCCCAGCAGTGTCACCTCTCCAGTCATCACCAGACCCCTCCATTACTGTATAATGTCCCAGCAGTGTCACCTCTCCAGTCATCACCAGACCCCTCCATTACTGTATAATGTACCAGCAGTGTCACCTCTCCAGTCATCACCAGACCCCTCCATTACTGTATAATGTCCCAGCAGTGTCACCTCTCCAGTCATCACCAGACCCCTCCATTACTGTATAATGTCCCAGCAGTGTCACCTCTCCAGTCATCACCAGACCCCTCCATTACTGTATAATGTCCCAGCAGTGTCACCTCTCCAGTCATCATCAGACCCCTCCATTACTGTATAATGTCCCAGCAGTGTCACCTCTCTAATCATCAACAGACCCCTCCATTACTGTATAATGTCCCAGCAGTGTCACCTCTCCAGTCATCACCAGACCCCTCCATTACTATATAATGTTCCAGCAGTGTCACCTCTCTAATCAGCACCAGACCCCTCCATTACTGTATAATGTCCCAGCAGGGTCACCTCTCCAGTCATCACCAGACCCCTCCATTACTATATAATGTACCAGCAGTGTCACCTCTCTAATCATAACCAGACCCCTCCATTACTGTTTATTGTCCAGTAGTGTCACCTCTCCAGTCATCACCAGACCCCTCCATTACTGTATAATGTCCCAGCAGTGTCACCTCTCCAGTCATCACCAGACCCCTCCATTACTGTATAATGTCCCAGCAGTGTCACCTCTCCAGTCATCACCAGACCCTTCCATTACTGTATAATGTCCCAGCAGTGTCACCTCTCCAGTCATCACCAGACCCCTCCATTACTGTATAATGTCCCAGCAGTGTCACCTCTCCAGTCATCACCAGACCCCTCCATTACTGTATAATGTCCAGCAGTGTCACCTCTCCAGTCATCACCAGACTCCTCCATTACTATATAATGTCCCAGCAGTGTCACCTCTCTAATCATCACCAGACCCCTCCATTACTGTATAATGTCCCAGCAGTGTCACCTCTCCAGTCATCACCAGACTCCTCCATTACTATATAATGTCCCAGCAGTGTCACCTCTCTAATCATCACCAGACCCCTCCATTACTGTATAATGTCCCAGCAGTGTCACCTCTCCAGTCATCACCAGACCCCTCCATTACTGTATAATGTCCCAGCAGTGTCACCTCTCCAGTCATCACCAGACCCCTCCATTACTGTATAATGTCCCAGCAGTGTCACCTCTCTAATCATCACCAGACCCCTCCATTACTGTATAATGTCCAGTAGTGTAACCTCTCTAATCATCACCAGACCCCTCCATTACTATATAATGTCCCAGCAGTGTCACCTCTCCAGTCAGTCGTCACCAGACCCCTCCATTACTGTACAATGTCCAGCAGTGTCACCTCTCCAGTCATCACCAGACCCCTCCATTACTGTATAATGTCCCAGCAGTGTCACCTCTCCAGTAATCACCAGACCCCTCCATTACTGTATAATGTCCCAGCAGTGTCACCTCTCTAATCATCACCAGACCCCTCCATTACTGTATAATGTCCAGTAGTGTCACCTCTCTAATCATCACCAGACCCCTCCATTACTATATAATGTCCCAGCAGTGTCACCTCTCCAGTCAGTCGTCACCAGACCCCTCCATTACTGTACAATGTCCAGCAGTGTCACCTCTCCAGTCATCACCAGACCCCTCCATTACTGTATAATGTCCCAGCAGTGTCACCTCTCTAATCACCACCAGACCACTCCATTACTGTATAATGTCCCAGCAGTGTCACCTCTCCAGTCATCCCCAGACCCCTCCATTACTGTATAATGTCCCAGCAGTGTCACCTCTCCAGTCATCCCCAGACCCCTCCATTACTGTATAATGTCCCAGCAGTGTCACCTCTCTAATCATCACCAGACCCCTCCATTACTGTATAATGTCCCAGCAGTGTCACCTCTCCAGTAATCACCAGACCCCTCCATTACTGTATAATGTCCCAGCAGTGTCACCTCTCTAATCATCACCAGACCCCTCCATTACTGTATAATGTCCCAGCAGTGTCACCTCTCCAGTCATCACCAGACCCCTCCATTACTGTATAATGTTCCAGCAGTGTCACCTCTCCAGTCATCACCAGACCCCTCCATTACTGTATAATGTCCCAGCAGTGTCACCTCTCTAATCATCAGACTCCTCCATTACTGTATAATGCCCCAGCAGTATCACCTCTCCAGTCATCACCAGACCCCTCCATTACTGTATAATGTCCCAGCAGTGTCACCTCTCTAATCATCACCAGACCCCTCCATTACTGTATAATGTCCCAGCAGTGTCACCTCTCCAGTCATCATCAGACCCCTCCATTACTGTATAATGTCCCAGCAGTGTCACCTCTCTAATCATCACCAGACCCTCCATTACTGTATAATGTCCCAGCAGTGTCACCTCTCCAATCATCACCAGACCCCTCCATTACTGTATAATGTCCCAGCAGTGTCACCTCTCCAGTCATCACCAGACCACTCCATTACTGTATAATGTCCCTGCAGTGTCACCTCTCTAATCATCACCAGACACCTCCATTATTGTATAATGTCCCAGCAGTGTCACCTCTCTAATCATCACCAGACCCCTCCATTACTGTATAATGTCCCAGCAGTGTCACCTCTCCAGTCATCACCAGACCCATCTATTACTGTATAATGTCCCAGCAGTGTCATCTCTCCAGTCATCACCAGACCCCTCCATTACTGTACAATGTCCAGCAGTGTCACCTCTCCAGTCATCACCAGACCCCTCCATTACTGTATAATGTCCAGCAGTGTCACCTCTCTAATCATCACCAGACCCCTCCATTACTGTATAATGTCCCAGCACTGTCACCTCTCCAGTCATCACCAGACCCCTCCATTACTGTACAATGTCCCAGCAGTGTCACCTCTCCAGTCATCACCAGACCCCTCCATTACTGTATAATGTCCCAGCAGGGTCACCTCTCCAGTCATCACCAGACCCCTCCATTACTGTATAATGTCCAGCAGTGTCACCTCTCTAATCATCACCAGACCCCTCCATTACTGTATAATGTCCCAGCAGTGTCACCTCTCCAGTCATCACCAGACCCCTCCATTACTGTATAATGTCCCAGCAGTGTCACCTCTCCAGTCATCACCAGACCCCTCCATTACTATATTATGTCCCAGCAGTGTCACCTCTCTAATCATCACCAGACCCCTCCATTACTATATAATATCCCAGCAGTGTCACCTCTCCAGTCATCACCAGACCCCTCCATTACTGTACAATGTCCAGCAGTGTCACCACTCCAGTCATCACCAGACCCCTCCATTACTGTATAATGTCCCAGCAGTGTCACCTCTCCAATCATCACCAGACCCCTCCATTACTGTATAATGTCCCAGCAGTGTCACCTCTCCAATCATCACCAGACCCCTCCATTACTATATAATGTCCCAGCAGTGTCACCTCTCCAGTCATCACCAGACCCCTCCATTACTACATGATGTCCCAGCAGTGTCACCTCTCTAATCATCACCAGACCCATCCATTACTGTATAATGTCCCAGTAGTGTCATCTCTCCAGTCATCACCAGACCCCTCCATTACCGTATAATGTCCCAGCAGTGTCACCTCTCCAGTCATCACCAGACCCCTCCATTACTGTACAATGTCCAGCAGTGTCACCTCTCCAGTCATCATCAGACCCCTCCATTACTGTATAATGTCCCAGCAGTGTCACCTCTCCAGTCATCCCCAGACCCCTCCGTTACTGTATAATGTCCCAGCAGTGTCACCTCTCTAATCATCACCAGACCCCTCCATTACTGTATAATGTCCCAGCAGTGTCACCTCTCCAGTCATCACCAGACCCCTCCGTTACTGTATAATGTCCCAGCAGTGTCACCTCTCTAATCATCCCCAGACGCCTCCGTTACTGTATAATGTCCCAGCAGTGTCACCTCTCTAATCATCACCAGACTCCTCCATTACTGTATAATGTCCAGCAGGGTCACCTCTCCAGTCATCACCAGACCCCTCCATTACTGTATAATGTCCCAGCAGTGTCACCTCTCCAGTCATCCCCAGACCCCTCCATTACTGTATAATGTCCCAGCAGTGTCACCTCTCCAGTCATCACCAGACCCCTCCATTACTGTATAATGTCCAGCAGGGTCACCTCTCTAATCATCACCAGACCCCTCCATTACTGTGTAAAGTCCCAGCAGGGTCACCTCTCCAGTCACCACCAGACCCCTCCATTACTGTATAATGTCCAGCAGGGTCACCTCTCTAATCATCACCAGACCCCTCCATTACTGTATAATGTCCAGCAGTGTCACCTCTCCAGTCATCACCAGACCCCTCCATTACTGTGTAAAGTCCCAGCAGTGTCACCTCTCCAGTCACCACCAGACTCCTCCATTACTGTATAATGTCCAGCAGGGTCACCTCTCCAGTCATCACCAGACCCCTCCATTACTGTATAATGTCCCAGCAGTGTCACCTCTCCAGTCATCACCAGACCCCTCCATTACTGTATAATGTCCCAGCAGTGTCACCTCTCCAGTCATCACCAGACCCCTCCATTACTGTATAATGTCCCAGCAGTGTCACCTCTCCAGTCATCACCAGACCCCTCCATTACTGTATAATGTCCCAGCAGTGTCACCTCTCTAATCATCACCAGACCCCTCCATTACTGTATAATGTCCCAGCAGTGTCACCTCTCTAATCATCACCAGACCCCTCCATTACTGTATAATGTCCCAGCAGTGTCACCTCTAATCATCACCAGACCCCTCCATTACTGTATAATGCCCAGCAGGGTCACCTCTCTAATCAGCAGCTCCATCATCTTGTTGATGAGTTCTAGGATCTTCTTGTTATTCCTCTCATGTATCATGGAGTGAGGTGGAGGGTCTGCGATGGGGTTCGGGCCCCTGCTCCATCCTCCGGACTCCCCCGATGTCTTCCTCACTATGGTATAATCCTGTGTATGGAGAGAGACACAAATCTGGTGATCAGTATAAATCCCGGGATCACCGACCATCTCCAGAATCTATGACTATAACCTGTGATATTATTACACTGAAGAAAGTCATCGGGCCCCTCCTGATCTCTTGTATTTCCCCATGACACCTTCTTCTGGAGGAGAACCCCATAGTCTCACTGCTCTTACAGTAAAGAATCCTCCTATATTGCTCCTATAACATTCCTATTGGCCCATTGGTTCCCATGGTAACTGCCCATATTGGGGCTGATCCTTCCTATAACATTCCTATTGGCCCATTGGTTGCCATGGTAACTTCCCATATTGGGGCGGATCCTTCCTATAACATTCCTATTGGCCCATTGGTTCCCATGGTAACTGCCCATATTGGGGCTGATCCTTCCTATAACATTCCTATTGGTTGCCATGGTAACTGCCCATATTGGGGCTGATCCTTCCTATACCATTCCTATTGGTTCCCATGGTAACTGCCCATATTGGGGCTGATCCTTCCTATAACATTCCTATTGGCCCATTGGTTCCCATGGTAACTGCCCATATTGGGGCGGATCCTTCCTATAACATTCCTATTGGCCCATTGGTTGCCATGGTAACTGCCCATATTGGGGCTGATCCTTCCTACCATGTCTTCTCTTCCCTATAATCCAATAAAGATGATAGAAATCTAGAGGAGTCACCTCTCCGGTCAGCAGGCGGATGATCTCCAGGGTGATGTGTAATAGTCCTGTAGTCACATCAGTCCTGTCCGGGGACATCCTGGGGGCAGCGGGAGAGAGGACGGGGGTGGATGAAGGACCTGTGGTGACGTCATATAGGGACGGGGATCACGATGGAGAGAAAGTGGTGGATGAAGGACCTGTGAGGATGTCACGTGAGGGGGCGGGGCTCAGAGGTGGAGAGAAAGTGGTTGATGAAGGACCTGTGATGATGATCATGTGACATAAGGGGGCGGTGCTCAGAGATGGAGGAGTAGTGATGGATGAAGGACCTGTGATTATGGTCATGTGATATAAGAAGGCGGGGCTAGTAGTGGAGCTCAGTTTCACCATTTCTATAATATTCTCTGATATCACATAATAACAGTCTGGACATGCTGGGAGTTGTAGTTCTCTCCTCTGATATCACATAATAACAGTCTGGACATGCTGGGAGTTGTAGTTCTCTCTGATATCACATAATAACAGTCTGGACATGCTGGGAGTTGTAGTTCTCTCCTCTGATATCACATAATAACAGTCTGGACATGCTGGGAGTTGTAGCTCTCTCCTCTGATATCACATAATAACAGTCTGGACATGCTGGGAGTTGTAGTTCTCTCTGATATCACATAATAACAGTCTGGACATGCTGGGAGTTGTAGTTCTCTCCTCTGATATCACATAACAGTCTGGACATGCTGGGAGTTGTAGTTCTCTCCTCTGATATCACATAATAACAGTCTGGACATGCTGGGAGTTGTAGTTCTCTCCTCTGATATCACATAATAACAGTCTGGACATGCTGGGAGCTGTAGTTCTCTCCTCTGATATCACATAATAACAGTCTGGACATGCTGGGAGTTGTAGTTCTCTCCTCTGATATCATATAATAACAGTCTGGACATGCTGGGAGTTGTAGTTCTCTCCCCTGATATCACATAATAACAGTCTAGACATGCTGGGAGTTGTAGTTCTCTCCTCTGATATCACATAACAGTCTGGACATGCTGGGAGTTGTAGTTCTCTCCTCTGATATCACATAATAACAGTCTGGACATGCTGGGAGTTGTAGTTCTCTCCTCTGATATCACATAATAACAGTCTGGACATGCTGGGAGTTGTAGTTCTCTCCTCTGATATCACATAATAACAGTCTGGACATGCTGGGAGTTGTAGTTCTCTCCTCTGATATCACATAATAACAGTCTGGACATGCTGGGAGTTGTAGTTCTCTCCTCTGATATCACATAATAACAGTCTGGACATGCTGGGAGTTGTAGTTCTCTGATATCACATAATAACAGTCTGGACATGCTGGGAGTTGTAGTTCTCTCCTCTGATATCACATAATAACAGTCTGGACATGCTGGGAGTTGTAGTTCTCTCCTCTGATATCACATAATAACAGTCTGGACATGCTGGGAGTTGTAGTTCTCTCCTCTGATATCACATAACAGTCTGGACATGCTGGGAGTTGTAGTTCTCTCCTCTGATATCACATAATAACAGTCTGGACATGCTGGGAGTTGTAGTTCTCTCCTCTGATATAACATAATAACAGTCTGGACATGCTGGGAGTTGTAGTTCTCTCCTCTGATATCACATAACAGTCTGGACAAGCTGGGAGTTGTAGTTCTCTCTGATATCACATAATAACAGTCTGGACATGCTGGGAGTTGTAGTTCTCCTCTGATATCACATAATAACAGTCTGGACATGCTGGGAGTTGTAGTTCTCTCCTCTGATATCACATAATAACAGTCTGGACATGCTGGGAGTTGTAGTTCTCTCCTCTGATATCACATAACAGCCTGGACATGCTGGGAGTTGTAGTTCTCTTCTCTGATATCACATAATAACAGTCTGGACATGCTGGGAGTTGTAGTTCTCTCCCCTGATATCACATAATAACAGTCTGGACATGCTGGGAGTTGTAGTTCTCTCCTCTGATATCACATATAACAGTCTGGAAATGCTGGGAGTTGTAGTTCACTTCTCTGATATCACATAATAACAGTCTGGACATGCTGGGAGTTGTAGTTCTCTCCTCCTGATATCACATAATAACAGTCTGGACATGCTGGGAGTTGTAGTTCTCTCCTCTGATATCACATAATACCAGTCTGGACATGCTGGGAGTTGTAGTTCTCTCCTCTGATATCACATAATAACAGTATGGACATGCTGGGAGTTGTAGTTCTCTCCCCTGATATCACATAATAACAGTCTGGACATGCTGGGAGTTGTAGTTCTCTCCTCTGATATCACATAATAACAGTCTGGACATGCTGGGAGTTGTAGTTCTCTGATATCACATAATAACAGTCTGGACATGCTGGGAGTTGTAGTTCTCTCCTCTGATATCACATAATAACAGTCTGGACATGCTGGGAGTTGTAGTTCTCTCCTCTGATATCACATGATAACAGTCTGGACATGCTGGGAGTTGTAGTTCTCTCCTCTGATATCACATAACAGTCTGGACATGCTGGGAGTTGTAGTTCTCTCCTCTGATATCATATAATAACAGTCTGGACATGCTGGGAGTTGTAGTTCCCTCCTCTGATATCACATAATAACAGTCTGGACATGCTGGGAGTTGTAGTTCCCTCCTCTGATATCACATAATAACAGTCTGGACATGCTGGGAGTTGTAGTTCTCTTCTGATATCACATAATAACAGTCTGGACATGCTGGGAGTTGTAGTTCTCTCCTCTGATATCACATTATAACAGTCTGGACATACTGGGAGTTGTAGTTCTCTCCTCTGATATCACATAATAACAGTCTGGACATGCTGGGAGTTGTAGTTCTTTCCTCTGATATCACATAATAACAGTCTGGACATGCTGGGAGTTGTAGTTCTCTCCTCTGATATCACATAATAACAGTCTGGACATGCTGGGAGTTGTAGTTCTCTGATATCACATAATAACAGTCTGGACATGCTGGGAGTTGTAGTTCTCTCCTCTGATATCACATAATAGTCTGGCCATGCTGGGAGTTGTAGTTCTCCTCTGATATCACATAATAACAGTCTGGACATGCTGGGAGTTGTAGTTCTCTCCTCTGATATCACATAATAACAGTCTGGACATGCTGGGAGTTGTAGTTCTCTTCTGATATCACATAATAACAGTCTGGACATGCTGGGAGTTGTAGTTCTCTCCCCTGATATCACATGATAACAGTCTGGACATGCTGGGAGTTGTAGTTCTCTCCTCTGATATCACATAACAGTCTGGACATGCTGGGAGTTGTAGTTCTCTCCTCTGATATCACATAATAACAGTCTGGACATGCTGGGAGTTGTAGTTCTCTCCTCTGATATCACATTATAACAGTCTGTACATGCTGGGAGTTGTAGTTCTCTCTGATATCACATAATAACAGTCTGGACATGCTGGGAGTTGTAGTTCTCTCCTCTGATATCACATAACAGTCTGGACATGCTGGGAGTTGTAGTTCTCTTCTCTGATATCACATAATAACAGTCTGGACATGCTGGGAGTTGTAGTTCTGTCCTCTTATATCACATAACAGTCTGGACATGCTGGGAGTTGTAGTTCTCTCCTCTGATATCACATAACAGTCTGGACATGCTGGGAGTTGTAGTTCTCTTCTCTGATATCACATAATAACAGTCTGGACATGCTGGGAGTTGTAGTTCTGTCCTCTTATATCACATAACAGTCTGGACATGCTGGGAGTTGTAGTTCTCTCCTCTGATATCACATAATAACAGTGGACATGCTGGGAGTTGTAGTTCTGTCTCCTGATATCACATAATAACAGTCTGGACATGCTGGGAGTTGTAGTTCTCTCCTCTGATATCACATAATAACAGTCTGGACATGCTGGGAGTTGTAGTTCTCTCCTCTGATATCACATAACAGTCTGGACATGCTGGGAGTTGTAGTTCTCTTCTCTGATATCACATAATAACAGTCTGGACATGCTGGGAGTTGTAGTTCTCTCCTCTGATATCACATAATAACAGTCTGGACATGCTGGGAGTTGTAGTTCTCTCCTCTTATATCACATAATAACAGTCTGGACATGCTGGGGGTTGTAGTTCTCTCCTCTGATATCACATAATAACAGTCTGGACATGCTGGGAGTTGTAGTTCTCTCCTCTGATATCACATAATAACAGTCTGGACATGCTGGGAGTTGTAGTTCTCTCCTCTTATATCACATAATAACAGTCTGGACATGCTGGGGGTTGTAGTTCTCTCCTCTGATATCACATAATAACAGTCTGGACATGCTGGGAGTTGTAGTTCTCTCCTGATATCACATAATAACAGTCTGGACATGCTGGGAGTTGTAGTTCTCTCCTCTGATATCACATAATACCAGTCTGGACATGCTGGGAGTTGTAGTTCTCTCTCCTGATATCACATAATAACAGTCTGGACATGCTGGGAGTTGTAGTTCTCTCCTCTTATATCACATAATAACAGTCTGGACATGCTGGGAGTTGTAGTTCTCTCCTCTTATATCAATGTGTTACCCCGTACCTCAGGCTATAGCAATGAGTCCCAGTACGTAATGGGTCGGGTGAGGGGAATATGGCGCAGGGTTCACGCATCCAGTCTGCGTCATAACCCGCAGATGATCGCTCCTCGTCATGACGGACACCGGAGATCGCTCTGATGTCCATAATTTAACTGGTTAAATGCCATAATCAAAAGCGATCACGGACTTTAAACATTAAACGCCTGTGATCCCTGGTGTGTAGTGGACCCATCGGCATCGCTATGATGTAATCTCGGGGCGCCGATGGCTTGTAGTGGAAGAACAGGGACTGTGGATCTCCGGCTTCCATGGATCGGTGATGGTTGGAGGCCTTGGCAGCCCTTAGCAATCGAGCGCCGATCACATGGATCAGTGTAATGTGATGGCGTCTATTGATGGCTTATACTGGGCTCCTGGGGGGGGGAGGGGTCAAAAAAAATGCACAATTTTTTTTTTTTTAATCCCTTCTCCCCTTCTAGTTATAGTGGGATGGTCCTGGCGGCTATTGTGGTAATCCCCGGCATTAACCCTTTAGATGCAGCGATCAAAGTTGATCGCAGCGTCTAAAATGTGATAAACGACAGATCACGGCGCAAAAAATGACCTTCACACATCCCCGTATACGGAAAAATAAAAAGGTAAAGGGGTCAGAAGAGGAGGATTTCAAACATAATAATTTTCGTACAAAAAAAAAAAAAAAGTAAAAAAAATAAAACCTCTATAATTTGGGTATCATTGTAATCGTACCGACCTACGGAATAACGATGAAGCGTCATTTGTACCGAAAAGTGCACTGCGTGTAATTGAACGTCCCAAAAAGTTACAAAATGGCGTTTTATTTTTTCAATTTTGTCTCAAAAAATATATTTTTTTGTTTTGCGGTAAAATGACTGATGTGATAACAAAGTACAATTGGTGGCGCCAAAAAGCAAGCCCTGATATGGGTCTGTAGGTGGAAAAATGTAAGCGTTATGATTTTTAAGGGTGTCCTTGAGGGGTTAAAAATACAACCCCCCCCCCCAATAAAAATTTCAATCAAATAAAAAAAAAAAAAAATCAAATAAAAACCTTAAATATATTTACGGAAGACATAGTTCATTCTCCCGTCACAAAATAACGTCCGTTATTAATAACGGGTTAAAGGGGATAATGTAAAAAAAATGTGTAAAAGGGTAAAAAAACGGACAAAACCGTATAAGATGCAAAACGGACTAATCCGGATGATGCGTTTGACTTACGGTTTTCTATATGGTTTTCTATACGGTTTTCTATACGGTTTTCTATACGGTTTTCTATACGGTTTTCTATACGGTTTTCTATACGGTTTTCTATACGGTTTTCTATACAGTTTTCTATACGGGTTTCTATACGGTTTTCTATACGGGTTTCTATACGGTTTTCTATACGGTTTTCTATACGGTTTTCTATACGGTTTTCTATACGGGTTTCTATACGGTTTTCTATACGGGTTTCTATACGGTTTTCTATACGGTTTTCTATACGGGTTTCTATACGGTTTTCTATACGGTTTTCTATACAGTTTTCTATACGGTTTTCTATACAGTTTTCTATACGGGTTTCTATACGGTTTTCTATACGGTTTTCTATACGGTTTTCTATACGGTTTTCTATACGATTTTCTATACGGTTTTCTATACGGTTTTCTATACGGTTTTCTATACGGTTTTCTATACGGTTTTCTATACGGTTTTCTATACAGTTTTCTATACGGGTTTCTATACGGTTTTCTATACGGTTTTCTATACGGGTTTCTATACGGTTTTCTATACGGTTTTCTATACGGTTTTCTATACGGTTTTCTATACGGTTCCGTACAGTTTTTAACTTGAAATCGTTTCCGTTTCAGAGGGCACGCCTGGAGCGACGTTCCTATGGGCGCACGCACGGGACCTCAGTGAAGTCCCTGTGTACGCTACCTCCCGGCGGCCCCTGCGTTTTTAAAGTGAACGCGGGGCCACTGAGGGTTAATTGGGACATACTTGTGTCACGAAAAGATCTTTCAGGACACAGGGAGGCCTGTCTGCCTTCTCCAGAGGATCCACACTGTCCTCGAAAGGTAAATCAAGGCCTTTGTGCTGTGGTTTTCAAATTGTAGTCCTCCACATGATGCAAAACTTAAACTCCCAGCATGCCTGGACAGCCAAAGGCCTGTCTGCCTTCTCCAGAGGATCCACACTGTCCTCAAAAGGTAAATCAAGGCCTTTGTGCAGTGGTCTTCAAACTGTAGTCCTCCACATGATGCAAAACTTCAACTCCCAGCATGCCCGGACAGCCGTTGGCTGTCCGGGCATGCTGGGAGTTGTAGTTTTGCAACATCTGGAGGTCCGCAGGTTGAAGACCACTGATGTAGAGTAATACATACATATGACTAACCCTCAAAATGATGTCAAATTTAGTCATTATCCAGTATGGGGGGAGATTTACCAAATCCTGTGCAGAGGAAAAGTTGCCCAGTTGCCCATAGCAACCAATCAGATCGCTGCTTTCATTTTTAACAAGACCTCTGCAAAATGAAAGCAGCGATCTGATTGGTTGCTATGGGCAACTGAGCATCTTTTCCTCTAGACAGGTTTTGATAAATCTCCCCCTTAGGGCGTACCTGTACGCCCTGAGTCCGCTCCCGTTCTATAACGTGGGGCCACAGCGTGCAGGTCGGGAAATTCCGTTGTGTGCGCTATGCAGCGGAATCACATTGACAGTAATGGGACTCCGCATCCCAGTCTATTTGACCGTCTCCCCCCTTCCCACAATGCAATTGTGAAGTGCCGATCGGTTGTCATGGCAGCGGGTGGTCCTCTGAGGCCGCCATGATTGTTCTCCGCATACACCGCACCATAGGCTGTAATCACCGTACACATTCACTAGGCCAGATTCTGAGCCCCGCCCCCATCATGTCACATGACCACAGGTCCTTCATCCAACACTATGCTCCCCCTGCGGAGCCCCTCATCACATGACCCATATCACATGACCATCATCACATGACCCATCATCACATGACCATCATCACATGACCATCATCACAGGTCCTTGACTCTTGTCCTGTAGCAGATACAGTTTTGCGGAGCTGTTGTCTCTCTTGTTCTCTCTGTTATCAGCCGGCAGTCAGGTAAGATCGCATGGAGGATTAGTATTTACAGTATAGCTGCCATGTTCAGTATTATCTCTATGTTATATGAGGGATAGCCTTATACCTATCCCTATCTTATATGAAGGATAGCCTTATACCTATCTCTATCTTATATGAAGGATAGCCTTATACCTATCTCTATCTTATATGAAGGATAGCATTATACCTATCTCTATCTTATATGAAGGATAGCCTTATACCTATCTCTATCTTATATGAAGGATAGACTTATACCTATCTCTATCTTATATGAAGGATAGTCTTATACCTATCTCTATCTTATATGAAGGATAGCCTTATACCTATCTCTATCTTATATGAAGGATAGCCTTATACCTATCTCTATCTTATATGAAGGATAGCCTTATACCTATCTCTATCTTATATGAAAGATAGCCTTATACCTATCTCTATCTTATATGAAGGATAGCCTTATACCTATCTCTATCTTATATGAAGGATAGTCTTATACCTATCTCTATCTTATATGAAGGATAGTCTTATACCTATCTCTATCTTATATGAAGGAGCCTTATACCTATCTCTATCTTATATGAAGGATAGCCTTATACCTATCTCTATCTTATATGAAAGATAGCCTTATACCTATCTCTATCTTATATGAAGGATAGTCTTATACCTATCCCTATCTTATATGAAGGATAGCCTTATACCTATCCCTATCTTATATGAAGGATAGCCTTATACCTATCTCTATCTTATATGAAGGATAGCCTTATACCTATCTCTATCTTATATGAAGGATAGCCTTATACCTATCCCTATCTTATATGAAGGATAGCCTTATACCTATCCCTATCTTATATGAAGGATAGCCTTATACCTATCTCTATCTTATATGAAGGATAGCCTTATACCTATCCCTATCTTATATGAAGGATAGCCTTATACCTATCCCTATCTTATATGAAGGATAGCCTTATACCTATCTCTATCTTATATGAAGGATATCCTTATACCTATCTCTATCTTATATGAAGGATAGCCTTATACCTATCACTATCTTATATGAAGGATATCCTTATACCTATCTCTATCTTATATGAAGGATAGCCTTATACCTATCCCTATCTTATATGAAGGATAGCCTTATACCTATCTCTATCTTATATGAAGGATAGCCTTATACCTATCCCTATCTTATATGAAGGATATCCTTATACCTATCTCTATCTTATATGAAGGATAGTCTTATACCTATCTCTATCTTATATGAAGGAGCCTTATACCTATCTCTATCTTATATGAAGGATAGCCTTATACCTATCTCTATCTTATATGAAAGATAGCCTTATACCTATCTCTATCTTATATGAAGGATAGCCTTATACCTATCTCTATCTTATATGAAGGATAGCCTTATACCTATCCCTATCTTATATGAAGGATAGCCTTATACCTATCCCTATCTTATATGAAGGATAGCCTTATACCTATCTCTATCTTATATGAAGGATATCCTTATACCTATCTCTATCTTATATGAAGGATAGCCTTATACCTATCACTATCTTATATGAAGGATATCCTTATACCTATCTCTATCTTATATGAAGGATAGCCTTATACCTATCCCTATCTTATATGAAGGATAGCCTTATACCTATCTCTATCTTATATGAAGGATAGCCTTATACCTATCCCTATCTTATATGAAGGATATCCTTATACCTATCTCTATCTTATATGAAGGATAGTCTTATACCTATCCCTATCTTATATGAAGGACAGCCTTATACCTATCCCTATCTTATATGAAGGATAGCCTTATACCTATCTCTATCTTATATGAAAGATAACCTTATACCTATCTCTATCTTATATGAAGGATATCCTTATACCTATCTCTATCTTATATGAGGGATAGCCTTATCCCTATCTCTATCTTGTATGAAGGATAGCCTTATCCCTATCTCTATCTTATATGAAGGATAGCCTTATCCCTATCTCTATCTTGTATGAAGGATAGCCTTATACCTATCTCTATCTTATATGAAGGATATCCTTATACCTATCTCTATCTTATATGAAGGATAGCCTTATACCTATCTCTATCTTATATGAAGGCTAGCCTTATGCCTATCCCTATCTTATATGAAGGATAGCCTTATACCTATCTTTATCTTATATGAAGGATAGTCTTATACCTATTACTATCTTATGTGAAGGATAGCCTTATACCTATCCCTATCTTATATGAAGGATAGCCTTATGCCTATTACTATCTTATATGAAGGATAGCCTTATACCTATCTCTATCTTATATGACGCATAGCCTTATACCTATCTCTATCTTATATGAAGGATAGCCTTATACCTATCCCTATCTTATATGAAGGATAGTCTTATGCTTATCTCTATCTTATATGAAGGATAGCCTTATACCTATCTCTATCTTATATGAAGGATAGACTTATACAGTACCTATCCCTATCTTATATGAAGGATAGCCTTATGCCTATCCCTATCTTATATGAAGGATAGCATTATACCTATCTCTATCTTATATGAAGGATAGCCTTTTGCCTATCCCATGCTTACACTCCTTTACTGTATTAATAGCAACTGTAAAGATTCTCCGGTCTGGTTTGTAGCATACCTCCCAACACTTAAAAATGTGAAAGAGGAGCGCTGTCCCCTCTGACTATGTCCCTATATACCATCAGATGCCCATACACATAGATATATATAGTCAGTAGTGTATAGGGGCTTTGTCTGCCAACACACATAATAGTCAGTATTGTAGTCATTCCCAGGGTCCTGGGAGGAGCACTATAGCTGGCGCACGCACTAGAGCAGGCTGTTCCGTGATCCGTGGGGGACGGACGGTATTCTCAGCGGGGGCGTCATGATGATTCTTCTCGTTCCCTCTCCCACTCTGCAATCACTGTGAGAACTGTAAGCGGGACAGATCAGGGGGAGGGGCCCCAGGCCTACTACAGGTCATACTGAGAAAGGGCCCGAGGCCTATAACACATCAGATTAGGGGAGGGGCCAGAAACCTATAACACATCAGATTAAGGAGGGGCCTGGGGCCTATTACACATCAGATCAAGGAGGGGCCAGAAGCCTATTACACATCAGATTAGGGGAGGGGCCCGGGGCCTATTACACATCAGATTAGGGGAGGGGCCCGGGGCCTATTACACATCAGATTAGGGGAGGGGCCCGGGGCCTATTACACATCAGATTAGGGGAGGGGCCCGGGGCCTATTGCACATCAGATTAGGGGAGGGGCCAGAAGCCTATTACACATCAGATTAAGGAGGGGCCAAGCTACACGTGTATGAGGATAGCTTCATTCTGCATTGTCATATTATGTCCCAGGTATTCCTCTGCATCCCGTTAAGAACGGTGGCATATACTGTGGCGGAGAACAGCTGGGCGGTTTATGCTATTTTATCCGGATTTGGCTCTAGAGCAGTCGGCTCTACTATAGAGTCCCATTAAAATAGCGTATGCGCCCAACTGGATGAGAATTTTACCAAAACTCCGGATAACCCTCTAACGATTACCCAGATAGAGAGAGGGTAACAGCCGTTGATGACGTCCTTTTCCCTGCAAGCTGCTGTGTCAAAGTAAAGCTGGTATAATCCTATTCACGATATCCAGAGGGAGAGTCAGGTTTAGCTGTAAAAAGAGCAGAGTAATATTCCCAAATAATCCCCTTTCAAGAACGAGACGAGGATATGTTTGAAGGGTCAAGAAGAACCGTTTATTGGGGAACAAGTGTCTTCTTTTATAGGAAGGACATCACAGGGGGAAGGGTCAGTAAAGACAATACAGGTGGACGGTAGTCTGGGAGATAATCCAATAAAGGCAATACAGGTGACAGGTAGTCTGTGAGATAATCCAACAAAGGCAATACAGGTGGACGGTAGTCTGTGAGATAATCCAATAAAGGTAATCCAGGTGACAGGTAGTCTGTGAGATAATCCAACAAAGGCAATACAGGTGACAGGTAGTCTGTGAGATAATCCAATAAAGACAATACAGGTGACAGGTAGTCTGGGAGATAATCCAATAAAGACAATACAGGTGACAGGTAGTCTGGGAGATAATCCAATAAAGGCAATACAGGTGACAGGTAGTCTGTGAGATAATCCAATAAAGGCAATACAGGTGGACGGTAGTCTGTGAGATAATCCAATAAAGGCAATACAGGTGATAGGTAGTCTGTGAGATAATCCAATAAAGGCAACACAGGTGACAGGTAGTCTGTGAGATAATCCAATAAAGGCAATACAGGTGACAGTCTGGGAGATAATCCAATAAAGGCAATAGAGGTGACAGTCTGGGAGATAATCCAACAAAGGCAATACAGGTGACAGGTAGTCTGGGAGATTATCCAACAAAGGCAATACAGGTGACAGGTAGTCTGTGAGATAATCCAATAAAGGTAATACAGGTGACAGGTAGTCTGGGAGATAATCCAATAAAGGTGATTAGCTCTCCCTATACAGTGCCTTGAGTGCAAAAGGTGTATTGTGCACAGAAAGTGTATGAAAACAGTAAATAAAAGTATTTTAACTCTGAGCTTTATGTCACTGGACAACATAAACTGAGGGGTACAAATAGTGATGTCCTTAAGTCCATCCAAGTAGGTAGGGTGACTCTAGGATCCGTCACTACCGAACGGCCGGTTGCATTCTCTGGTAATGGCATTTCTCATACAATATCCATGCGAATAACTCCAACTATTTTAACAGTCCAGGCATGTAGTATAGTCTCGTTACAAACCCATTTGAATGGATTATCTGAACATTTGTGATATATCCACAGGATACACCATATGAGATAGATGTGGTCCTACCTCCGGGAC
The DNA here is from genome assembly GCF_029499605.1 of Hyla sarda. Taxonomy (NCBI): domain Eukaryota; kingdom Metazoa; phylum Chordata; class Amphibia; order Anura; family Hylidae; genus Hyla; species Hyla sarda. Next base: position 616,728,760 of record NC_079189.1, read on the forward strand.
TGCAGAGGCCCCCTGTTCTGTCTGGTGGACGCCCAGGAACGTGTACGGGGGGCAGTTAATTTAC